>NC_044567.1:14665056-14891377 GCF_007565055.1 Rhinopithecus roxellana | reverse complement strand
TACAAAATGGATATAAGCATTTACTGAACTCTGTCCCTTCTTACAGGTAATGTATCTTAAACTCTTTCTGTATCAACATATCAAGTTCCACCTCCTTCTTTGCATGCCTGCCCCGTTTTCCATTAGTTTGTGGATATGCCATGCTGACAGTACCCTCCTGGTAAGCATGTAAGTTGTTTCCAGGCCAGGCACGGTGGCTCACGCCTGTAATCCCAGCACTTTGGGAGGACAAGGCAGGCAGATCACAAGGTCAGGAGTTCGAGACCAGCCTGACCAACAAGGTAAAACCCCATCTCTACTGAAAATACAAAAATTAGCTGGGTATGGTGGCATGCGCCTGTAATCCCAGCTACTCAGGAGGCTGAGGCAGGAGAATCACTTGAACCCAGGAGGCAGAGGTTGCAGTGAGCCGAGATCACACCATTGCACTCCAGCCTGGGCGACAGAGTGAGACTCTGTCTCAAAAAAAAAAAAAAAAGTTGTTTCCAGTTTTTACCGTTATGATACTGCAGAGTATTATTGTACACATACTTTGAAACACTCTGCATGTATACCCATGGAGTAAATCTGCAAAAGTGGAATTACTCACTCAAAGGAGACACGCACTTGACAACTGGACAAATACTGCCACTCTGAGGTGGGCAGGAATCTGA
Source organism: Rhinopithecus roxellana (assembly GCF_007565055.1). Taxonomy (NCBI): domain Eukaryota; kingdom Metazoa; phylum Chordata; class Mammalia; order Primates; family Cercopithecidae; genus Rhinopithecus; species Rhinopithecus roxellana. The sequence continues at coordinate 14,890,724 of NC_044567.1, read as the reverse complement.
AGGGGAAAAACATGCATTCTAGGAAGAGTGACAATAGCTTACCGGTAGGAAAACTTTAGGGTTAAGGATTCTCATGATTGCAGGAAGCCTTGAAGGCTTTACCTTTTTATATACACAGCAATAAGAGAAGGCCCTACACTCACAGGGTGCTTGATAACTATTGATAAACTAATTGGGTGATGAGTGGTTGTTTCCTTTTTGAGATGGAGTTTTGCTCTTGTAGCCCAGGATGGAGTACAATGGCGCGATCTCAGCTCACTGCAACTTCCAACTCCCGGGTTCAAGTGATTATCTTGCCTCAGCCTCCTGAGTAGCTGGGATTACAGGCATGTGCCACCATGCCCGACTTGTTCTGTATTTTTAGTAGAGACGAGGTTTCTCCATGTTGGTCAGGCTGGTTTCGAACTCCCAACCTCAGGTGATCCTCCCACCTCGGCTTCCCAAAGTGCTGGGATTACAGGCATGAGCCACCATGCCCGGCTTTTCCTTCAATTTCATCATCATCATCACGTGGGCCACCTTCAACAGTGGTAGAGGGTTCTCTAAGCCGAAGCACAGGGGCTGAAGTCTCGTGTATGATCCCCCAGCAGAAGACAGATAGCTCAGACGCTTAGCAGACAGAAGAAGCCTAAGGAGTGTTTATACTCACAGTATCAGGTGCCGCCAGGCACTTTCAACATACATTTTATCATTTTAAACACATGAAGAACAAACCTTTCCTTCTACCACCTCTCCCCACACAAAACATCTCAACAAGCCCCACCCAGCTGAGCTCAGGCTGTGTCCTTCTCCCTCCTCAGCCTCCTTTCCATCAGCAAAGCCCTTCTCATCCCCTAAACTACAGTTCAAACATCACCTTCCCAGGGAGGCCATCTCAACTTCTCCAGACAGCTGGTTGCTACCTACGCCAAGCAGAGACTCAGAGCCTGATTCGGCTTTTTTTTTTTTTTTTTCTTGAGATGGAGTCTCGCTCTGCCGCCCGGGCTGGAGTGCAGTGGCTGGATCTCAGCTCACTGCAAGCTCCGCCTCCCGGGTTCACGCCATTCTCCTGCCTCAGCCTCCCAAGTAGCTGGGGACTACAGGCGCCCGCTACGTCGCCCGGCTAGTTTTTTGTATTTTTAGTAGAGACGGGGTTTCACCATGTTAGCCAGGATGGTCTCGATCTCCTGACCTCGTGATCCGCCCGTCTCGGCCTCCCAAAGTGCTGGGATTACAGGCTTGAGCCACCGCGCCCGGCCAATTCTGGCTTTAATCTGCTTATAAACTGGTCTCCTCCAACTGGATGAGAGCAGGGCCCTGGCTGGACTTTTGCAGTAACCAAGCAAGTAACAAACGTTTCTTGAAGGAACTAGCTGCTTAATAAGATGACTACATGGTTCACCTCAAATGCCCCCTTGCAATCCCCACTCCAGCCCGGGAGTGACCCATCTCAGCCATACCTCAGAGGAGAACATGGTGGCACAGGTCCCAATGCACCAGCAGACGATGGGCTTGGTGAGGCGGCCCTCCTTGATGCCCCGGCAAATCTTATATTCCTCAGTGCCCCCAATCTGCCAAGGAATGGGGAATGAGAAAAAGCTGTTAGTGGAGCCCATCCTGACGTAAAAACTGGATAGAAAATGGAGGGACACGGGCTTCGGCCAAATAAAAGGAGTTTAGTTTCAGCCCGGATAACAAGGAGGATTCTAAAGGAACAAACAGCAGGTCTCCTAGAGGAATCTCTGGGACTCCCCCCTTCCTGATCTAGAGATATAACATGATTTAGGATTAGACCTGCCTTCAGAGGTGCAAACAAGGGATGGAGTTATGGGACTCCCACATTTTTCAGTATTTAGAAAATTTTTTTTTAACTGTTCTATCCAAAAGTCATCAAATTTTTTAAAAAAGCGTTTTGTTTTGTTTTTTTTTTTCCCCAGAGTCTTGCTCTGCCTCCCAGGCTGGAGGGCAGTGGCGTGATCTCTGTTCACTGCAACCTCTACCTCCTGGGTTCAAGTGATTCTCCCACCTCAGCCTCCCGAGTGGCTGGGATTACAAGTGCCTGGTTAATTTTTATATTTTTAGTAGAGATGGGTTTTCACCACGTAGGCCAGGATGGTCTAGAATTCCTGATCACGTGACCCACCTGTCTCACCCTCCCAAAGTGCTGGAAGGATTACAGGTGTGAGCCACCATACCTGGGCAAAAAAATGCACTTTTTACTCCAGCTTTTCACTGCCCACCAGGTAGAGACCACGGCCAGCCAGAGCGGAGCTTCTCTCTTACTGGCGCTAAAGTCTGGGACACTGGGAGGTAAGAACTCCTTTCTCTGAAACATAAATGGCAGTACTAATAGTGACAACCTCGAGGCCCCAGCATCTAGAGGGTGGGATTACCAGGGACTGTCCCTTTAAGTTACATGTAACCAAAATGTTTAAATTTTTTGAAAACTGAGATCATGCATTACAATTTTAAAATCATATATATATATATTTTTTGAAGTAACTCACCTCTCCAAGAACAACAATCATTTTGACTCCTGGAGTGTCCTGATAGCGTAACACATGATCCATGAACGTGGAGCCTGGATACCTGTTGAGAGCAGGGAGTATCAGGATACAGGATCAGGAGAAGGCATGGGAAAGTGTGTATAGGGTTAGGAAGCACACTTGTACTGGGAACACTGGATTTTGGGGGGGTGTGGATGGCTGGTAAGGGTCCAGAGATGCCCCAGTAAGAATGGGGTAGGAGGGAGAAGGTAGCAAATGGAGCAGAAGGGAAGAAAGAGGAGGGAAGGAGTTGGAGCTATCTAACTTGCAAAGGAAAAGACTGGGCACAAAATAAGCCCAGAGAGGTTCACTCAGTAGTAAGAGATGACAGAGAAAGCACACCCTGGTGCAGTTGTTTTAAAATATATCCACAAATTCCGGCCAGGGGCAGTGGCTCACGCCTGTAATTCCAGCACTTTGGGAGGCCCAGGAGGGTAGATCACCTGAGGTCAGGAGTTCCAGACCAGCCTGGCCAACATGGTGAAACCCCGTCTCTACTAAAAACACAAAAATCAACCAGGTGTGGTGGTAAGCACTTGTACAGTCCCAGCTACTCGGGAGGCTGAGGCGGGAGGATCGCTTGAATTTTTTGATCGTCTAAAAAGAAAAAATCTAAGAACACACACATATTTTCTTTCTTTCTGAGATGAAGTCTTGCTCTTTCACCCAGGCTTGAGTGTAGTGGTGCAATCTTGGTGCACTGCAACCTCTGCCTCCCGGGTTCAAGCGATCCTCCTGCCTCAGCCTCCAGAGTAGCTGGCACTACTGGCACATGCCACCACATCTGGCTACCTTTTTTTGGTAGAGATGGGGGTCTCACTGTGCTGCCTCAGCTGGTCTCGAATTTCTGGGCTGAAACAATCCTCCTACCTAAGCCTCCCAAAGTGCTGGGATGACAGGCATAAGCCACTGTTCTAGGCCTCTTCATGTCTTTTGATATGATCATTATAAATCTAAGAAGACAATCTAAACAAGCAGCATTTCCTAGACTTATTCCCGGAGCCTTTGGTCAGGCAGTACCCAAGGACTGGGGATTCCCAGGCCACACCCCAAAGACCTTGGTGAGAGTTCTTCCTCACCCAGGCATCCTGTCGGAAATCATGTGGTAGAGCCAGGCAGACAGACAAGGTGACTCTATCTCAACAGCGTTTGGTTTCTAAGCCCGACAGCAGTAGTAACAGTAGGAATAATAAACAATAATGGCTAACATTTATTATGGACTTACTAAGTGCCAGATGTTACTCTAAGATATAATACTCTATTCATGACCTACTGATCAGGGTTCCCACTAACAAAAATAATGAGGATACTAGTATTAACTACCATAAAAACTCACTGAGCACCTACTGAGAGCAGGCCCTGGCTCAGACACTTCCATGTATTACACCTCATTTATTCCTCCAGTGACCCCATGAGGTGGGGGTATTATTTACCCATTTGATGGAGGTCTAGGGAGGTTAAGTAACCGGCTCCCAGGATGGCCCCTGCCACCCACCCCCTACTAAAGAGGGAAAATGGGATTTGAACCTCTTCAATCCAATTTCAGAACTGGTCCTCCTAACCACTGCACTCTGCTGCCTCCCTGTGGCCAATCACAACAAACAAAATTATCCCCAAAGCCCAGTCTCCTCTCCTGCACATTGCCCTGTTCTGTGCTTTCCGATTTCATGCTCTGTCAGTCCTGAGACAAGAGCAGTGATGCCCCCATTGTTTAGACTTCAGCAGCATTCCTGTGGGCCTGGAACTCAGGGGCAGCGAGCAGCCTGCAGGACACAGCGTCACCTCCTAGCCTGCCGCTCTCAATGTGGGAAGCCCCTCCTTGGCTTCCCAAGTGATTACCTGTCCCCACCAATGGCCACACCCTCATAGACGCCATCCGTGGTCCGAGAGATGATATTGTTGAGCTCGTTGGACATGCCTCCAGAACGTGAGACATAGGCCACGCTGCCTGGGCGGTACAATTTGGAGGCCAAGATGTTGTCCAGCATCCCACCCGTGTTCCCAATCTTAAAGCACCCAGGCTTGATGCCTCCAACCTGTGGGGGCAGAAACCACAATCAGGGAGGAAGATGACTTCTAGATTCACCACAAAGAATCACAAAGCCCCTGCATTACTGCCCAGCCCTCTCTGGCCAGGCTGGGGAGAGAATGACGAAGAGGAATCACACTTGCCCATTGGGTTTCCTGCTTAGGAAAGTCTCCTCTCTCTCAAGAGACATTATACAGAACAAAAGACAACCTTATTTGTAAAACATGGCTCACTAATTCAGGTTAAGATACGTATACTCAGCCCGGCACAGTGGCTCAGGCCTGTAATCTCAGCTCTTTGGAAATAAATACTAGCTTCAACTTTTTACTACAGTAAGAAGTAAAAATAAGCCAGGTGTAGAGGAACACTTCTGTAATCCCAGCTACTCAGGAGGCTGAGGCAGGGAGACTGCTCAAGCTTAAGAGTTCAGGGCTGCTGAAGTGTGCTATAACTGCACCTGTGAAAAGCCACTGCACTCCAGCAACACAGTGAGACCCTGCTTCTTAAAAAAACAAACAAAACATAATTCAAAGAATAATTTCAGCCAGGCATGGTGGCTCACTCCTGCAATTCCAACACTTTTGGAGGCTGAAGGGGGCAGATTACCTGAGGTTGGGAGTTTGAGACCAGCCTGGCTAACATGGTGAAACCCTGTCTCTACTAAAAATACAAAAATTAGCCAGGCGTGGTAGTTCACACCTGTAGTCCCAGCTCCTCAGGAGGCTGAGGCAGGAGAATTTCTTGAACCAAGGAGGCAGAGGCTGTAGTGAGCCAAGATTGTGCCACTGCACTCCAGCCTAGGTAACAGAGCAAGACTCCAGCTCAAAGGAAAAACAAACAAATAAACAACAACAACAAAAACAAAGGCCAAGCACGGTGGCTCACGCCTGTAACTCCAGGACTTTGGGAGGCAGAGGTGGGTGGGGTGGATCATTTGAGGTCAGGAGTTCGAGACCAGCCTGGCCAATATAGTGAAACCCCGCCTCTACTAAAAATACAAAAATTAGCTGGCCATGGTGGCAGCCGCCTGTAGTCCCAGCTACTCGGGAGGCTGAGGTAGGGGAATGGTTTGAACCCAGGAGGTGGAAGTTGCAGTGAGCCAAGATTGCACCACTGCACTCTAGCCTGGGCAACAGAGTGAGACTCTGTCCCCGCTACCCCCCAAAAAATAATAATTTTTTCTTATATGAAGACTTTGGGCTACCAGGCAGTTTATTCTTTGCTTTAGCAAAGACTATGCTATGGTTGTATGAAGGTAGACAAATACTAAAAAATTACGCATTAGCTCCCTGAAACCATAAAGGTGATATGGACTAGGGAGAGAGTCCTTTAAAAAAATAACTGCCCAGGAGGCAGAGGATGCAGTGAGCTAAGATCATGCCACTGCACTCCAGCCTGGGCAACAGAATGAGACTCCATCTCAAAAAAAAAAAAAACAAAAAACAAAAAAAACAAAAACAAAAACAAAAATCTAAAAATGGGCCAGGCACGTTGGCCCACACCTGTAATTCCAGCACTTTGGGAGGCTGAGGTGGGTGGATCACCCGACGTCAGGAGTTTGAGACCAGCCTGACCAATACAGTGAAACCCCGTCTCTACTAAAAACACAAAAATTAGCTGGGTATGGTGGCGGGTGCCTGTAATCCCAGCTACTTGGGAGGCTGAGGCAGGAGAATCACTTGAACCCGGAAGCGGAGGCTGCAGTGAGCCAAGATCACGCCATTGCACTCCAGCCTAGGCGTTGCAGTGAGACTCTGTCTCAAAAAAAAAAGCTAAAAATGGACAGAATGATTTTCAACAAATACTTCCGGAACCTTCTCAACCTAGGAGGGAGATAGAGGAGTCAAAAAGTAAACTTCCTAAGGGCATTGAACTTCATAAGACAGCATCGAACGTAAAAGGCTTTCTGGACAGGAAGCTCACAGTGGCAGGTCCGATGATGGTCACTCCCTTCTGGTCCGCCTTCTTGATCAGCTTTCTTGTGAGGGCCTCAGGGATGCCTTCGGCTATGATGGCGATGGTCCGGATCTAGAGGATGACAAGAGTCCCTTCCCGTTAACTTTCTGCCTCAGAAAGGGCAACAAGACAGCACCGTTCAAGGGCCCACCTCCCATTCCCCATGTTCCCTTCCAGGGTCCAAGAATATAACAATATGCATGTCAGTCGGGCGCGGTGGCTCATGTTTGTAATCCCAGCACTTTGGGAGACCGAGGAGGGTGGATCTTCTAAGGTCAGGAATTCAAGACCAGCCTGGCCAACATGGCAAAACCCCGTCTCTACTAAAAATACAAAAATTAGCTGGGCATGGTGGTGTGTGCCTGTAATCCCAACTACTAGGGAGGCTGAGGCAGGAGAATTGCTTGAGCCCGGGAGGTGGAGGTTGCAGTGAGCTGAGATGGCACCACTGCACTCCAGCCTGGGCAACAGAGAGAGACTCTATCTCAAAAACAAAAACAAAACAAAACAAAAAAACAAAACCAATATGCATCTCATTTTTCCCACAGGCCTCTGCTCCTGATCACTCTAATCATCTCCTGAAAACACAGGTGGTGGATAGCCGAAACTGATCTCCACTAGCTAACACCGTAGTGATCCACCCAACAGAGGCAGATATTTCAGAATCCCTGCTACAGTCATAGCAGCTACGTTCATTCTCACCCAAAAGCTCACACCCTCCTGTTGTCCACCTGTTCCTGTGCCTGCTCATAAAGCAGCTATCTAAGGCTTTTCTCCATGGTACCCTCCGAGTCTTGTCACCATCCCCATAGGACAGGGTCAGCGTTTAAGAGAAATGAGCTGCTTCTACACTCAGCCCAGAGACGGGGTGGGAGGGGCATGGGACAGATCCAGGAATCATCTCTCTTTGGCTCTAAACCAGGGCCAGCAAACTTCTATAAAGGGTCAAGATAGTATTGTAGGGGCCAGGTGGAGTGGCTCATGCCTGTAATCCCAGCACTTTGGGAGTCTAAGGCAGGTGGATTCCTTGAGCCCAACAGTTCAAGGCCAGCCTGGGCAACACGGGGAGACCCATTAGCTGGGCATAGTGGTGCATGCCTGTAATCCCAGCTACTCAGGAGGCTGAGGCAGCAGAATCGCTTGAACCTGGGAGGCGGAGGTTGTGGTGAGCCGAGATCGCACCACTGCACTCCAGCCTGGGCAACGAGAGCAAAATTCCATCTCAAAAAACAAACAAAAAACAACCCTAAAGCTAGGTGATGTGCTAGGTTTTGCCTTGGGCTGCAATTTGCCAGCCTCTGCCCTAGACCAAATAAGTAGCAGCCGGGCGCGGTGGCTCACGCCTGTAATCCCAACACTTTGGGAGGCCCAGGCGGGTGGATCACCTGAGGTCTGGAGTTTGAAACCAGCCTGACCAAAAAGGTGAAACCCCATCTCTATTGAAAATACAAAAATTAGCCAGGCATGGTGGCAGGCGCCTGTAGTATCAGCTACTTGGGAGGCTGAGACAGGAGAATTGCTTGAACCCGGGAGGTGGAGGTTGCAGTGAACCGAGATCACCCCACTGTACTCACTCTAGCTTGGGTGACGGAGAGAGACTCCATTTCAACAAATGTGTTTTCTTTTTCACTTCCTCTAGATATCAAAACAATTTTATGTTCTTCGGTCATAAACTCAAGCCAGTCTGGGATCAGGTGATAATTTTCAACAAAATAATCAATATCCTAATTTTATTTTATTTTTTTTTGAGATGGAGTCTCACTCTTGTTGCCCAGGCTGGAGTACAATAGCACAACCTTGGCTCACTGCAACTTCCACCTCCCAGATTCAAGTCATTCTCCTGCCTCAGTGTCCCAAGTAGCTGGCACTACAGGTGCCCGCCACCATACCTGGCTATTTTTTTTATTTTTAGTAGAGACGGTGGCTAGGCTGGTCTCGAACTCCTGACCTCAAATGATCCACCCACCTTGGCCTCCCTAAGTCCTGGGATTCCAGGTGTGAGCCACCGTACCCAGCCTCAAACCTGCACCTTCTGATGCAGTAGTTCAACTTCTAGAAATTTATGCTTAGGGAATAATTAAGGATATAGGCAAATGTTAATCTGAGATTGCCCATCACAAGATTTGCAAAAGCAAAAGTGATGCTGCTAGTAAATGCTTATTGATGTGGAAAGAGCAACTGAAGAAAGCAGATTATAGGAGTGGCATACAGTATTATTCCCTTTGCTCAAATCTAGAAAAAGGTGTAGATAAGGACATACTCTCATAGCAGCAGTCATGTTTTTCTGAAATGGGACCTCAAGTGTTTATTTTCAACAAAACAATATTTATCAGTATTCTGAAACTGTTCTATAATAAATACATAATATTTTTATCATGAAATGTTGGAGTCTCTCTGGGCCTCCTCTGGCTTAGGAAGCTGACTGATTAAAAAAAAATTAATTAAAATAGGCTGGGTACAGTGGCTCACTCCTGTAATCCCAGCACTTTGGGAGGCCAAGGTGAGTGGATCACTTGAGGCCAGGAATTCGAGACCAGTTTGGCCAACATGGTGAAACTCCATCTCTATAAAAAAAAAAAAAAAAAAAAAAAAAAAAGCCAGGTGTAATGGCATGTGTACTTGTAATCCCAGCTACTCGGGAGGCTGAGGCACGAGAATCACTCGAGCCTGGGAGGCGGAGGCTGTGTGACAGAGTGAGGCCCTGTCTCAAAAAATAAATAAATAAAATAAAGTGCTTTAATCCTGATTTGTTTTTGCTTTTGTTTTTTTGTTTTTGAGACAGGATCTGGATCTTGCTCTGCTGCCCAGGCTGGAGTGCAAGGGCATGATCACAGCATGCTGCAGCCTCAACCTCCTGAGCTCAAGCGATCCTCCTACCTTAGCCTCCCTAGCAGCTGGGACTAGTGAGTGCCACCATGCCTGGCTAATCCTTTTTAAGTAGAGACAAGGTCTTGCTGTGTTGTTCAAGTTGGTCTTGAACGCCTAGCCTCAAACAATCCCCCCACCACTGCCTTCCAACAAACACAAGCCATGGCATCCACCCGGTTTTCAAGCCAGTTATGGATAGCACAGAGAGGATATAGTGGGGGTGGGGTGGAGCCTGAGCCGCCTCATTTATTTATTTAACATTTATTTAACATTTATTTATTTATTTAGAGTCTCTGTTGCCTAGGCTTAAGTGCAGTGGTGTAATCACAACTCACTGTAGCCTTGACCTCCCGGGCTCAGGTGATCACCCTGCCTCAGCCAGCACATGCCACCATGTCCAGCTAATTTTTTTTTTTTTTTTGTAGGGACAGGGTCTTGCTTTACTGGTCTCCCGGGCTCAAGCAGTCTTCTTGCCTTGACCTCCCAAAGTGCTGGAATAACAGGCACAAGCCACCATGCTCAGGGTATATTTTATTTTACTTTATTGAATGTTTTTAAAGACAGGGTCTTGCTCTGCCACTCAGCCTGGAGTGCCATGGAATGATCATAGGTAACTGCAGTATTGAACTCCCGGGTGATAAACCGATCCTCCTACCTCAGCCTCCTGAGTAGCTAAGACTAACAGGTGTGAGTCACCATGCCTGGCTGGACTAATTTTTAAACTTTTCGTAGAGAACGGGTTTCGCTTTATTGCTTAGGCTGGTCTTGAGCTCTTGGCTTCAGGCAATCTTCCTGCCTCTGCCTGCCTCATGCCTGTAAGTCCTAGGATTACAGGCATGAGCCACTGTCCCAGGCCTGAGCAGCCTCTTTGTAAGCCCAGGTAAGCAGCCTCTGCCCAGACTGACCTGCCCTGGGTCACTATTCTGACTTCTGAAGATCACGTGTCTCCAACCATTTCTACCCAAACCACTGGCTACTCCCAAATTCCCAGCCCTTTGTCCCAGACAGCAGTGACAGGACATCATACAGGAGCCGTTCCTGCTTCCCCACCCTCTGCCCCGGAGAGTCCAGTGATCTACCTACGCATAGTTCATGGTCCCCACCCCCACCTCCCAGAGCCCACCCAGTGATCTACCTGCGCATAGTTCACGCCCCCCCCCCCCCCCCCGCCCCAGAGCCCACCCAGTGATCTACCTACGCATAGTTCATGGTCCCCATCCCCACCTCCTAGAGCCCACCCAGTGATCTACCTGTGAACAGTTCATGTCCCCAACCCCCAGAGCCCAGTGATCTACCTGTGCATAGTTCATGTCCCCACCCCCTGCAGCCCACCCAGTGATCTACCTGTGCATAGTTCATGTCTCCACCCCCCACAGTCCAGTGATCTACCTGCACATAGGTCATGTCCCCAACCCCTAGAGCCCAGTGATCTACCTGCGCATAGTTCATGTCCCCACCCCCCACCCCCCAGAGCCCAATGATCTACCTGCACATAGTCCATGGTCCCGACCCCCAACCCCCCAGAGCCCAGTGATCTACCTGCACATAGTTCATGGTCCCCAACCCCCGCCCCCCAGAGCCTACCCAGTGATCTACCTATGCATAGTTCATGGTCTTCACCCCCCACCCCCCAGAGCCCACCCAGTGATCTACCTGCGCATAGTTCATGGTCTCCATGGTGCTGTCATAGGCAGAGCGGAGAGAGGCAAAGTTGATAAGCACATCTACTTCTGGGTGCTTCCTCATGGCGTCAGCCATGTTCTTGAAGACAGGGATCAGGATCTCCTTGTGCCCCCAGTAAAACTTCTGCTTGTGGTCCCCACTGTGAGAAAGTAAAAGAATTAGGACATCCTCAACCTGTCAGGACTGGGGATGGGGAAGCTGAGGGGAGGAATTTCACCTAGAAGGCAGAAAAGGCATTGGTCTCTGCCCTCAAAGAATTTTCATCTAAGGGACAAAGGAATACTGACTGCCCCTGTCTCTAGGATGGGCAAAGCCTTCCCCAGCAAAGGGAATGAGCTTGCTGACTCCCCAAGCCCTGCCTTTTTTTTTTTTTTTTTTGAGACAGGGTCTTGCTCTGTCACCCAGGCTGGAGCGGCAGTAGCATAATCAGAGTTCACTGCAACCTCAACCTCCAAGGCTCAGGCAATCCTCCTGCCTCAGCCTCCCAAGTAGCTGGGACTACAGGTGCACACCACCACACCCGGCTAATTTTTAAATTATCTCTAGAGATAGGGGTCTCCCTATGTTGCCAAGGGCTGGTCTCAAACTCCTGGGCTCAAGCAATTCTCCCACTTCAACCTCCCAAAGTGCTAGGATTACAGGCATGAGCCACTGTGCCCAGCCCCAAGCTTTGTCTTAGCAGAGGAAGGAGATACTTCCCACCATGGGGTAACTCACGTGAAAGGGTAGACCATGGCAGCCACTGAGGGCTCATCTCGGGAGCAGACATAGTCAAAGTCCAGCATGCCTTGCACGGCCCGGGTCTGCATGCCCCACACAATGGCCTTGGTGTGGCGGCTGAAGAGGGTGGTGCTCTTTCCTGGTGGGCAAAGACACAGAGAGTGCACCCAGAACACATACCCCCCGGAGACCTGCAGGGGCCAGGGCTGCCTGCCAGACCCCTCCACGCCCCATGTCCACAGGGTGATGCCTCATCACAACCGTAAAGGAATGTCAAGAGGACAGAATTCTGAGATCTTGGGGAGGAGGTGCCTCGATTTTTCTGGATGAAGGTGGCAGGAAGAGCAAATCAAGCTAAGAGGGCCTGCCTATCTGGTAAGTAGCTCTGCAAAGTACAGAGAAAGAAGGGCCCACAGTCAAAAATGCCCAGGAGAATTCCTACAGGACCTGCTTCATCTCCCAGGCAAGGTGTGTCATCAGGTTATATGCAAATGAGGTCCTGACAAATTATTTTTAAAGTAATTGGAAAAAAATGTTTAGCTCTCCCAATTTCGGTGGGCTCAGGACTTACAAATGATGTCCCAACAATGCTTACCACCCTGTAAATCTGGACATAAAACCAGCTCCAGTTAGGGTTTGAATCAGCATTAATTCTAGGTCAGTGTAGGTCCAATGAAGAGGTTTGCTGCAGCCGGGGCTGAGGACACAGCAGCCTTATCACTAACTGAGGTTCCTGCCAGGGCTCTGCACAAGGCAGGAGCAGCAAGCTAGTTACACAGGGCCAGCGCCCTCAATCTGCCTTCCTGTTTTTCCTGTCCTTCTCCCTTCTACCAGGTGGCTCTTTCCTGCTCAGGACAGTGCTCTTGGACAGACCCTCCAGTGGGCACTTAAGAGGTAAGGCGCAGGCCAGGTGCAGTGGCTCACGCCTGTAATTCCAGCACTTTGGGAGGCTGAGACCGGTAGATCACTTGAGCTCCAGAGTTCAAGACCAGCCTGGCCAACATGGTGAAACCCTGTCTGTAATAAAAATACAAAAATTAGCTGGATGTAGTGGTGGGCGCCTGTAATCCCAGGCTGAGGCAGGGAGAATCGCTTGAACCCGGAAGGCAGAGGTTGCCGCGAGCTGAGATCGCGCCACTGCACTCCAGCCCGGGACTCCATCTCAAAAAAAAAAAAAAATTTGTGTGGTGGCATGTGCCTGTAATCCCAGCTTCTTGGGAAACCAACACACAATCACTTGAACCAAGCAGGCGGAGGTTGCAGTGAGCCAAGATTCCACCACTGCACTCCACCTTGGGCCACAGAGTGAGCCCTGTCTCAAAAAAACAAAACAAAACAAAACAAAAGGTAAGGGAACAAAAGGAGCTGGCAGAAATACAGTTCTCTAGATGGGCCTAGTGGTGCATGCTTGAGTCCTAGCTACTTAGGAGACTGAGGTGGGAGGATCACTTGAGCCCAGGAATTCGAAACCAGCCTCTGCAGCATAGTAAGACCCCACCTCAAAAACAAAACAAAACAAAACAAAAAAACCTTCCATGATGTGATTATTACGCATTGTACACCTGTACCAAAATATCTCATGCACCCCTAGTATGTACTCACAAAAATTTTAAAAAGAAGATTTCAATGCAAGTATATTTAACAACAAAAAAAGTGCAGTCCTTAGCCTAAAGGGAAAGGACTTTTACCACACTTCAGGCAGCTGACCTTCCCCTCTGGGTCCCTGCAAGTCCTAGAGGAGGAAAGCAGCCCTCAGGGAGTTTCTGAGCTCCCCTAGGGAGAATGATGCATCTAGCCCAGTGGCATCTGGTATTAATTAACCTACTGTACTAGAGCAGGCTTGGCTAACCAAGTTCATGGTCTCATTAAATCCCTGTACAGGCCTGCCTCCCATCACAGCCTTAAGCTTCTCATGGCAGAAGTTTCCTGATGCTGCAAATATGTGGAATTTACTGTCACCTAGACCCACCTGGGTTCTGCTGAGACATGAGATCACAGAACAAGGGAAGCCACCTAATTCAGTTCCCCCACTTCCCAGTCCCAGGAAACTGAAGCCCAGAGATGCCAAATGACTGAGGTCCGAGGTCATCCAGCATCAGAGCCAGGATTACATAATCACTTAAAATGCAGCTCAACTGTGAAAGTGAGGAGGGAGAATACAAGCGTGAGTTCATGACCCGCCATCCTCAGGGGAAGCCTGCATCATGTCACCCCCGACAGGTGATGCACGTGCACATGCTTCTGATCTATCTACTCTGCCAGCTACAGAAATCAAGACAAAGCCTGGAATCTACAAACCTACCAGCATCTCCAGCAGGAAACGGCGGAGGTGAAGTGGCCCTTCCTCAAGCTCAGAGAAACCAAAGCTGAAGGGTGTATCCTCAGCTTACCAGCAGCAGAGAGGCCCGAGAGAACCTCTGCGCCGGGGGCTATGCCCCCTACACCAGGCCTCCTCTGGCCTCACTGAGGGGAGGGCTCGCTCAGCCATCATCTGCTCTCCCTCCCTGACGCACCCTCCTTTTATTTCTCACACTCCAGAAAGGAACAAGGATAACCCCCCTCCTCATAACCTTCCTCCCCTTCAGAGCACAGAGAGTTCCTGGAGAACCAGGGCCGGTCCCTGTTCTTTCCACACTGGGCTAACTCTGCTCTTAACTTTTTCCAGAGACAAAAACATCAGGATTAAAGCCAGGTGGCCAGAGGGCTGCATTCCGGGCCTTTCCAGCTGGTTATCAACCCTGCCAATTACTCCTCCCCCATCCCTTAGCAAGGGGACAACAAAAGACTTCCCTGCCTCCACGGCTGTGAATGTCAAAGTTAAATGGAAGCTCTGATGCTATGAACTAATTAATCCACTCAGCTAGGCCAGTGGGTGAATGCACATGCACAGAAGTGTCCACTATAAAATGTGACCTCATACGCCAGACAATGCTCATACCCCTTCCAATGACCCAGTCTCTAGATGCACACCCTTCTGCGCTTCTGTCTACCTCCTTCTCCACCTCTCTTGTTCCTCCACAACCCCCAGAAAAAGATAAACTGGTCCCTGGAGCTTGAGGATGAAGCTGGCAGTGGTGAAGCTGAGGCAGGAAAGGTGAGAAAATGACATCAGGAGATGTAAATGAGAAGCAGGGGTGACTTGTGGCTCCCCTTCTGCACCCAGCAGCGACAGACACCCACGGCTGTCTGCCACTCCCCATTCAGTTGGATGGCTCCCTTCTTCCCAGGCGACACTCTCTCCTTGACACCACTCCACTCTCCAGGGCTGTGGGTCTGGCTCTTGCTCCTTCCAAAGTCTCTACCCCCTCCCAAGTCTGGAGCCAGAAACAGCCACACAGTGAGGAGAGCGCTGAGTGGGGCGTGTACTGAGCAGAGATAGGAGGGGAGGAAGAGCGAAGACTTAGGACTTGGGGTCAGGCCACACCAAGGCAGGGACAGAAAATAGACCAGACGACACTGCAACCCACCAGGGGAGGGGAAACAGAGCACACGGTAAAACTGTCACCCGCTAACAAAGCCACACGCGGAGTGGGGGCAGGGTGGGGGCATCCTACCTTGCAGGGATCTTGGACTTGGGACTGAATCTGTCAAAGAAAATGACCAAGGCAACTGAGTGATCCACTGATGGCTGGAGGCTTTGGAGGGAGAGGGTGGGAACAGGGAAGGGTCCCATGGACAAGCCTTTCAGGGTTAAAGCCCTCACCATCCCTCTCCTGTTCTGCAATGGACAGCGGAGTAAGGCCAGCAGAAGAGGTGACAGCACTGATAAGCAGAATGGAAGCAAGAAAGAGCAAAGACCAAAGGGGCAGAGAGTGGGTAGGAGGAGGACGAAGGCTGGGCAGGTGTGCTCAACACCAGCGCCTCCCCCAGGCCCTCTGCAGGGACAGCTGGATGACTTGAACTCTGGGTTCTCCAGCTGGTGCGGTCCCACCCTCTTAATGCCAACCCCCTTTTGTCTCCACGAAACACTATGAGATGATTGGCCAGCATGGGGTTGACCTGTGCTGTGGACAAAGATGCTGATTTGGGACAGTGTCACTATTTCCCAAAATGCCGTAAGCAAAGTGTGTCCCAGGAAGAGGCTGCACAGGTGTACCAGCCCAGGGGTAACTAACACCACTTATGTAGAGCTGGCTGCAAGGGCTGGCCGGCAGGAATCACATCTACATGGAGAGAAAAATCAGTTGAAATACGGATGGGCTGACAGGCGAGGGTTTTTCTTGCTGGGGATTCAGAGGAGGGAATGTCTGTTAGGGCCCTAAGATGGTGGGGGTGGGCTGGGAACTGCTGTTGTAGGAGCTGGCTCTGTCATCCTGGGGTCCCGGCGTCTGCCCTCCACTTGGGAGAAGAGTCTCAGAGAATTTCCACTTCCTGGAATTTCTGTAACCCTATCTCCTCCACAGCCTCCCTGCCCAGTTCACATCCCCATAAGAAGAACAGGGGTAGAAGAGAATAGGGGGAATGGAGGTGACCAGGCACAGCGTGGGTCCTCCGCCTCAGGAGTGCCCACAGGGGAGGTTCAAGTCATACCATCCTCGCGTCCCAGGCACACTCCCATTGCAAAACCCAAACCACTTTTCATCCACCTCTGCCAGCCCAGGGGGGAAAGGGAAAGGGGAGAGAGATACAGAGGGTACCGAAAGGCCACTCCCTGGAACATGCCTGAAGCCTCAGGGAGTTACCTTGTGGCATGGCAGGCTTGGCCTTCTTTGCAGGCGCCACCTCATCGGCCCTGGACTCAGAAAAAGATGCTGTCCTGCTGGGGGCTGGCGTCTGGGGTGAGACAAGGAGAGTAAGAGGTAAGAGTCACAGCTGGGAAAAAAGCCACTGGTCCTCAAAGGCCCCAAAGAAAACTAATAAAAATTATGCATGGCAATGCTCTTTATAAGCTGCTTCCAAAAGTACTAACAATCCTCTAAGATATGAATTAATATTATCCCACGTTACAGATGAGCAAACTGAGGCCCTGAGTGGACAAAATACTGGCTAAGGTTGCTCTCTCAGCAAAAAGTAAGAGAGTAACAATTTTTAAGTTTTTCTTTTCTTTTTCAGATTAATTCTCGCTCTGTTGCCCAGAGCTGGAGTGCAATGGCGCCATCACAGCTCACTGCAACCTCTGCCTCCCGGGTTCAAGCGATTCTCAGGCCTGAGCCTCCCGAGTAACTGGGATTACAGACATGTACCACCATATCCGGCTAATTTTTGTATTTTTAGTAGAGACGCGGTTTCACCATGTTGGCCAGGCTGGTCTCGAACTCTTGACCTTAGGTGATCCGCCAGTCTCGGCCTCCCAAAGTGCTGGGATTACAGGCATGAGCCACCATGCCCGGCCACAATTTGAACTTGGTTCCAATTTTAAAATCCTTGGTCCTTCCATTATACTACTTTGATCAGGGCAGGAAAAAAATTGGCAGAGATCCAGAAACCAACCATGTACTAACTCCTGCTGTATTTCCTCTATGCCCCCAGGGAACAGAGGAGGAGGACTGTATTCTAGTGGAAAAGATGAGATGGTTCCTTCCCATAAGGTTGGGAGAGGCTGGCACCTACCGATGTGCTCCCACTGGCATTGAGGAGGAAGTTTGCAGTGTGGGCCGCCGTGGGTGGCTGGTTGGGGATGGGCCGGTGGCCCAGGGCCATGCCTACAATGGCCGTCATGTGAGTCTCTGTGCCAAAGACATGGATGGGGATCCCAGTGGTCTTCCCTGTAAGGGAAGGAAAAAAACATCCATAATTCAAGTCTGCAGATAAGAGCCCAAGTCCATGTGATCCTGCAAAGGCCCTTTTAGAGCCATGATCAGTGTTTGGCGCATTTAGTGCAAGACCAATATCCAGGGCAAATCAGCTGTCATAATTCACCACCAGACAAAGCTTTCTAAAGGTCACTTCCTGATAACAAGAGCAAGAAACAGGCCAGGTGCAGTGGCTCACGCCTGTAATCCCAGCACTTTGGGAGGCCGAGGCTGGCAGATCACTTGAGGTCAGGAGTTTGAGACCACCTGGGCCAACGTGGTGAAACCCTGTCTCTACCAAAAACACAAAAAATTAGCCAGGTGTGGTGGCGTGCGCCTGTAATCTCAGCTACTCGGAGGCTCAGGCAGGAGGATCCCTTGAAACTAGCAGGCAGAGGTTGCAAAGCAAGCTGAGATCGCACCACTGCACTCCAGCCTGGGCGACAGTGCGAGACTTTTGTCTCCAAAAAAAAAAAGACACAAAAACAAGAAATATATTTACTGGCAAGATAGCAAGATTCAAGTAACCAAATTATCAGAGCCTGTATTCCTCCTGCTCAGGTCCCAGCTCTCCAGCTTTCCTTAGCCTTCATCACATGCATCCACCAGTGCTTGGTCTCTGTTCCTAAACACCCTGAGCCCGTTCCCCCAGGGCTCTGGCCCTGCTCCTCCCTCTGCATGGAACTCTCCATGGAGCTTCCCCTGGCTGCTCTCTGGTCTCCCAGCTCAACCCAAGCACCGTCTCCTGAAAAAGGCCCCCTCTGACCTTGATGGTCACTCTCTCCCATGCCACACTCCCCTCTTCCTTATATAGACAGACCCCTAGCATCTTCTCCTACTGTTTATTTGTGGAATGTTCTAATTTTAAGAGCATGATTTGGTAACTTCACTGTGCTGTCCCCACGCCTGCCCCACTGCACATAGCAGGTCCTCAGCTTTGAACCAGCTCTATGAAAAATAAAACAAAAGGCTCACACCTGTAATTCCAACACTTTAGGAGGCCTAGGCGGCTGGATCGCTTGAGTCCAAGAGTTCGAGACCAGCCTGGGCAACAGGGCAAAAGTTCGTCTACAAAAAAATCAGCCAGGCGTGTGCTAATTTTTTGTACAAAAATTGTATTTATTGTGGTGTGCATCTGTAGTCCTAGCTACTCAGGAGGTTGAGGTGGGAGGATCCCTTGAGTCTGGGAGGCAGAGGTTGCAGTAAGCTGTGATCACACCACTACTCTCTAGCCTGGGTGACAGAGTGAGACCCTGTCTCCAGAAAAAAAAAAAAATGCCTGTAATCCCAGCACTTTGGGAGGCCAAGGCAGGTGGATCACGAGGTCAAGAGATTGAGACCATCCTGGCTAACACAGTGAAACCTGGTCTCTACTAAAAAAAAAAAAAAAAAAAAAAAAAAATTAGATGGGCGTGGTGGCAGGTGCCTGTAGTCCCAGCTACTTGGGAGGCTGAGGCAGGAGAATGGCGTGGACCCGGGAGGCGGAGCTTGCAGTGAGCAGAGATCATGCCACTGGACTCCAGCCTGGGTGACAGAGTGAAACTCTGTCTCATAAAAAAAAAAAAAAAGAGAGAGAGAGAGAAAAAGAAAAAAAAAATTAACCCCATTCAATTCAAACCTAAGTCAAATTGTGTCACTTGGCTGGGTGCAGTGGCTCACATCTATAATCCTAGCACTTTGGGAGGCAAAGCCAGGAGGATCACTTGAGACCACGTGTTTGAGATCAACTTGGGCAACACAGTGAGACACTATCTCACAACAATTTTTTTTTTTTAATTAGCCAGGCGTGGTGGTGCGCACCCGTGGTCCCCAATACTTGGGAGGTTGAGGTGGGAGGATCACTTGAGCCCACAAGGTCGAGGCTGCAATAAGCTATGATGGTACCACTGCACTCCAGCCTGGGTGACAAAGCAAGGCACTGTCTCAAAATAATAACAACAATAATAAATATGTGGTTCCTCTGCTTAAATACCTCTTGTGCCTACTATCTCACAGTGATGGCCAAGTCCTCCTGTGACCTGTAGTGTCTCACTGCCACTCTATCAGCCCCAGCCCCTTACCACTGCAGGTATTGGAATTTGTCCTTCCCTCTCCAAGAGTCACCATGGTGCTGCTCCCTCATTCTAGGTCTTTGCTCAAATGTCAGTTTTCCTTTCTTTTCTTTCCTTTTTTTTTTGATACAGGGTCTCACTCTGTCACCCAGGCTGAAGCATAGTGGCATGATGATGGCTCACTGCAGCCTCAACCTCCCAGGTTCAGGTGATCCTCCCACCTCAGTCTCCCAAGTAGCTGGGACTACAGGTATGTCACCATAATCAGCTAATTTTTGTATTTTTTTTTTGTAGAGGCGGGGTCTTGCCATGTTGCCCAGACTGGTCTTGAACTCCTGAGCTCAAGCGATCCTCCCGCTTCGGCCTCCCAAAGTATGTGAGCCACCATGCCCAGCCTTGATCAAGTTTGATCAAGCATTTTCTGATCTCCCTATTGAAGGTTGCCCTGGCCCCTCCCACACGCATTCTCCCTTTCCCTGCTTTGTTTTCCTTCCTGGCACTCGGCACCCCCTGACATCACAGTTTGCGTCCTCTGTTCCATGAAGGCTTGCTGTCTGTCCATTTGTGGCTGTAACCCTCATCACCAGCACAAAGCCCAGCACAGAGCGAGTGGTCTTTAATAAATATCTGTTAAGTGTAGAGCTGAATGAAAATGCTTTCCTGACCACACCAAAGTTTAGGACAGCACTCTGTGTTGGGACAGGGAATGGAAACCCAAACTGCACACCCAGGAAGGGGAGTGGAGAGAGAGTGAAAGAGCCCAAGACGGATGCTCAGGAATCAGGAATCCCAAAGAGGAAGGTCACCCACACTCAGGGCGAGGGGGACAGAAAGGTCCCCATCTTACCGACTTCTCCCATCACCCGTAAACCCTCCTGATAGTTGGGGCCACCTCTTCGGACAAAGACTGTTACTTCGTGCTCCTTCAGGGGGCCCTGGTAATCTCGAATTGCTCTCACGATGCCCTGGAAGCCCAAAGGGACATGTGACTAAAAACAAGGCAGCCACAACTCAATGATTTATAACCAGAATAAACAAATGTACCAGGTGTATGTGACAAGGGCTGCTCCCCAGGAAGCATGGGACTACGCACAAACAGCCACGGCCTGGGATATGATCACTCAGAATGTTGCTGAGGTGGGAACGTGGGGTACGCGGGATTGACACCCCTTAATGTCACGGAGGCTCCAGGCTTCCATTGTCAGCAAGGCCTTGCTGGTCTCTCTTTTGTTCCGTCTACAGTCATTACTGCCTCCTACTACATTTTTTTTGGTGGGGATATCTATGTTGGGCTCTATGCAAGGGTTCTCAGAGGTACTAAGACATAGTCAATGTCCTACAAAAGCTTCTTGGCCGGGCGCGGTGGCTCAAGCCTGTAATCCCAGCACTTTGGGAGGCCGAGACGGGCAAATCACAAGGTCAGGAGATCGAGACCATCCTGGATAACACGGTGAAACCCCGTCTCTACTAAAGAATACAAAAAACTAGCCGGGGGAGGTGGCGGGCGCCTGTAGTCCCAGCTACTCGGGAGGCTGAGGCAGGAGAATGGCGTAAACCTGGGAGGCGGAGCTTGCAGTGAGCTGAGATCCGGCCACTGCACTCCAGCTCGGGCGACAGAGTGAGACTCCGTCTCAAAAAACAAAAAAACAAAAAACAAAAAAGCTTCTTAAGTGATGTGTGGGAACAGTTCTTTTTTTTTTTTTTTTGAGACAAATTCTCGCTCTGTCACCCGGGCTGGAGTGCAGTGGTGCGAGCTTGGCTCACTGCAACCTGTGCCTCCCAGGTTCAAGCGATTCTCCTGTCTCAGCCTCCCGAGTAGCTGGGACTACAGACGCCTGCCACCATATCAGGCTAATTTTTTTTATTTTTAGTAGAGATGAGGTTTCACCATATTGGTCAGGCTAATCTCAAACTCCTAACCTCAGGTGATCCATCCACCTCGGCCTCCCAAAGTGCTGAATTACAAGTGTGAACCACCGCGCCCAGCACAGTGTAAGAACAATTCTTACAATGGATATCCACTTTGGAAAAATGAGAGGGTGGAAAGGTGTGTCCAGTTATGTTTCTCAAAACAGAGGCTAGATTTTGAGCCTGGAGTCTGACTTCTGTCACCCAAGGCATTTCACACAAAGCTCCATGTACAGTACCTGCTCCAAACCAAGTGCCCTAACCAAGGATCAGTGCAGGGCAGCTCCGAAGTTAAATCAAAGCTGCTGAGGCTCCCCTGTCCCAGATTTGTCTGTTAAATCAGGTCCAGTTATGGACACCCTGTTTTTGGCAGGACTGATGGAGTCTGGTCCCACGTTTTATTTATTTTTTGAGACAGGGTCTCATTGTTGCCCAGGCTGAAGCACAGTGGCACGATCACGGCTCACTACAGCCTCGACCTCCTGGGCTCAAGTGATCCTCCTAGCTCAGCCCACTAATTTTTTTGAATTTTAGTAGAGATGAGGTCTCATTATATTGCCCAGCCTTGTCTTCAACTTCTGAGCTCAAGTGATCCTCCTGCCTCAGCCTCTCAAAGTGCTAGAATTATAGTTATGAGTCACTACGCCCAGCCCTTCACTTCTTGAGGTCTCAGACTTTCAAGTTTCACACTTACCTAGTCATTATTCTCAAAACTCACATGGATCCACCAGATGTGGCACACTCTTTTGAATATACTCACTGAGCATCTGACAGTATGGAATATTAATAAAGGGCCTCCTTGGGTGGCTATCTTGAAAGGGATGACTCTTGAGACACATTAGCTCTGTCATCCTTGTTGACAGCAGTCACATGTGCTTTTAAAGCATGTGCAAACACAGCCCTGACCCGTGAATAGGCACCCAGGCTGAGAAGACCCTGGTAGGACGAGAGGAGCGCCAGATCATCAAAGCACTTTCTTCATTCCGATCTTTTGGAAAAAGGGCTCATGACTGAGATATAAGAACAGGATGGCCAGGCGCAGTGGCTCATGCCTATAATCCCAGCACTTTGGGAGGCCAAGGCAGGCAGATCACGAGGTCAGGAGGTCAAGACCATCCTGGCTAACACGGTGAAACCTCATCTCTACTAAAAATACAAAAAAAATTAGCCAGGTGTGGTGGCGGGCACCTGCAGTCCCAGCGTGAACCTGGGGGGCGGAGGTTGCAGTGAGCCGAGATTGTGCCATTACACTCCAGCCTGGGCGACAGAGCGAGACTCCATCTCAAAAAAAAAAAAGACCAAGGAGATGCAGAGAAACCAGAGTCTCACAAGACTGTTGAAAGTAAGGAGGATCGGTTGGTTGGACATGGTGGTTCACATCTGTAATACCAGCACTTTGGGAGGCTAAGGCGGGTGGATCACCTGAGGTCAAGAGTTCGAGACTAGCCTAGCCAATATGGTGAAACCCCCTCTCCACTAAAAATACAAAAATTAGCTGGGCATCGTGGTGGGTGTCTGTAATCCCAGCTACTCAGGAGGTTGAGGCAGGAGAATCACTTGAACCCAGAAGGCAGAGGTTGTAGTGAGCTGAGATTGTGCCATTGCACTCCAGCCTTGACAACAAGAGTGAAACTTGAAAGGGGAGGGGGAGAGGGAGAAGGATAGAGGGGGGAAAGAGGGGGAGAGAGCAGGAGAGAGGGGGAAAGAAAGAAAGAAGGAAAGGAAGGAAGGAAGGAAGGAAGGAAGGAAGGAGGAAGGAAGGGAGGGAGAAAAGAAAAAATAAAAGAAAAGAAAAAAGAAAAGAAAGAGCAAGCAAAGGAAAACAAAGGAGGAAAGGAAGGAAGGGAAGGAAGGGAAGGAAGGGAAGGAAGGAAGGGAAGGAAGGAAGGGAAGGAAGGAAGGGAAGGACGGGAAGGAAGGGAAGGAAGGAGGAAGAAGGGGAAGAAGGAAGGAAGGAAGGGAAGGAAGGAAGGGAAGGAAGGGAAGGAAGGAAGGAAGAAGAAGGGAAGGAAGGAAGGACGGAGGAAGGAAGGAAGGGAAGGAAGGGAAGGAAGGAAGGGAAGGAAGGAAGGGAAGGAAGGAAGGGAAGGAGAAGGAAGGGAAGGAAGGAAGGAAGGAAGGAAGGAAGGGAAGGAAGGAAGGAAGGAAGGAAGGGAAGGAAGGAAGGGAAGGAAGGAAGGAAGGAAGGAAGGGAAGGAAGGAAGGGAAGGAAGGAAGGAAGGAAGGAAGGAAGGGAAGGAAGGGAAGGAAGGAAGGGAAGGAAGGAAGGGAAGGAAGGAAGGGAAGGAAGGAAGGAAGGAAGGGAAGGAAGGAAGGAAGGGAAGGAAGGAAGGAAGAAGGGAAGGAAGGGAAGGAAGGAAGGAAGGAAGGAAGGAGGGAAGGAAGGAAGGAAGGAAGGAAGGAAGGAAGGAAGGAAGGAAGGGAAGGAAGGAAGGGAAGGAAGGAAGGAAGGAAGGAAGGGAAGGAAGGAAGGGAAGGAAGGAAGGGAAGGAAGGAAGGGAAGGAAGGAAAGGAAGGAAGGAAGGAAGGAAGGAAGGAAAGGAAGGAAGGGAAGGAAGGGAAGGAAGGAAGGAAGGAAGGAAGGAAGGAAGGAAGGAAGGAAGGAAGGAAGGAAGGAAGGAAGGAAGGAAGGAAGGAAGGAAGGATGGATTGAGCCAGTGCTCCAAAGCATTGGTCCTGGGAAGGAAGAATGCAGAAATTTGCCTCCCATCCTTCAGGTGGGAAGAGTTATGGTCCAGCCTGGCAGCTGCTTGCCCAGAGACACACAGCGTCAGATGCGCAGCTCCTGTCCCAGTGTCTTCTCCACCCACTTAAGAGAACATGGGGCAAGAGCCCCCTACCTGACCTGGGAACTCATGGTAACTTGGCTCTGGCTCAAACTCTGCTTTCAAGGC
The DNA here is from genome assembly GCF_007565055.1 of Rhinopithecus roxellana. Lineage (NCBI taxonomy): Eukaryota > Metazoa > Chordata > Mammalia > Primates > Cercopithecidae > Rhinopithecus > Rhinopithecus roxellana. Next base: position 14,866,358 of record NC_044567.1, on the reverse strand, counting down.
CCCTTCCCTGCTTTCCCCAAACCACTTTCCCCAGAAACTGCTGTAGCTGTTACCTTGAATGTAGCAGCCACATTGGTGAAGTTTGCAATGCTGCCGCCAATGATGAGGATCTTGCCTGGATTTGGAGTGAGAGAGAAATCAAAAACAGTTACAGAGGTAGACTTGAGCATCTTCCCAACAATCCAACTGAGGAAGTTCTTGTTCCCCTGAATGAGCGTCCCCCATCTGCCAGGAGGTATTAGGGAGTGAGCAGGACAGTCTCTCCAGACATTCCACTTTATCAGCTCAACTCTCCATTACCTATGCCACCAGACAGGGGTCAGAACAAACCCATAGGAGCACTACATAACTCCTAACCGACATCCAAAAATCCAGGTTGGTTTCTAGATATCTCTGGAGGGAATCTCTCTCTCTCTCTCTGGTTCAAGGGAAGAGGAACTGGTTTGCAGAGACCCAAAACACAGGTGGCAAAGGGGCACTAAGAATCACAGAGGCCAGGTAATATAAGGTCACTGAGTTTATTGCAATCAGAGTTTATGGCAATCGGATTAACTGAGTTTACTGCAATTGTAGCAGACACATGCCACAGCCACCTCCTCCCCTGCACTTGTTTGTAGGGTTTTATCACACATCACCTCTTGCCCTCTCAGTCCCCTCCCAGTGATAGATGTGGTCCCTACCCTCTATGCAGTCAGAGAAACCAAGAACCAAAGTTCAATGATTAGCATCAAGTTGCAAAGGACCAGGACCACACACAGCCTTGGTGACTCCTCGGACGAAGCTGTCCCATTGCAGCACGCTGGGCTGTTCTGGGGAAGGGGGGACAGGGCTGTGTGTGCGCCTGTGCGTGCAGGCGTGCGCATCTCTCACCGTCTGGGTGCTTCTCTCGGGTCATGAGGGAGAGGATAGTCTTGGCATAGTCATAGGTCTGCTGCTCGCTGGGGGCGCCCGAGTACTCCCCATAGTTTGCCAGCTCGTTGACACCCCCTAGATCACAGATGGTATCGCTGCCAAGGAGACACAGAAGTCAGTGATGGCTCTCATACTTGGGGCAGGGGGTTGCAACCTGGTGCCTGGGAGGACACACGGATCCCTCAAAACACTGGAGTTAGCCTGTGGAACTGGCCTCTTGGGCCTCCAGCCCCCAGCTCCCATGCAAGTCTGGCCTGCAGGTTAACAGTGCTACATCAGACTCTCCTGGGCAGTGTGCTCTGCCAGCCCTAGGGCACTGGGGAGCCCTGGACAGACAATGGCAGGTAAAATGAACAATGAGCACCCCCTAACACAAAGACAAGAAAAATCACACACCGAAGAGTCCCTGACAGGTGCCCAAGAGGTGTGCTGCAGCCAGAGGAAACAGTGCCAGTCACACACAGAAGGGAATGGCAGATTGCACATATAGAAATGAGCAGGTATCTACCATGCTTAAAGTGAAAAAACTGCCTATTATTGTAAAGGGTGTAGAATATAATCCTAATATTTCTATAAAGCAAAGAGTATAAATATTTATATATGCTTGACAGGACATACAGTAACTTGCTAACTGGGGTGACCTGGTCAGGGAGGAGATGGGGAAATGGCCAGGCAACTTTCACTTTCTAGCTCGTTTTCTATATTTGCTGTACGTTTGTATGGAGCACACAGTTTTCACAATTAAAACTCAAAACAGCTTCATTTTGACACAAAAAAGAAAGTTATAGGAGACACTGAGAGCAGGGCAGGCCCTCGCCAACATCCCTCGAAGCCCTCTGGGACGCCACTGCTTTCCTCTGCCCCAAATTCCCACACCAAAGTGGCAGGACCCTACCCACCCAGGCCACACACATGTGGATGCTGGGTAGCTGGGCTGGCATCCCTTCAGCAACCCCCTTCAGTCACCTGTACACGACAGAGGCGCCACCCCCGGCCACCATGGTCCAGATCCTCCCCTTGGGGTTCAGCAAGGTCAGCTTCAGGCTTGCCCCACTTTTGGCATCTAGGTCTGCAATGTAGGCTTCCTGCGGACCAGACAGCAACAGGTAGGCCCTTAGGGTGCCCCCTTTACCAGGTCCCAGATCCTAGGACCCCTCCCCGCTTTCCCTGGAGGCCCACGAAGAGGTCACTAATCACCTTAATGGAGTGGGAAGGGGCTATGCAGGACCCCACTATGCCTTGAAGACACTTGATGGCGTCTCCAAGTACCAAAACCACCCTTAGTCACAGTCACTGCCTGGGGACACACTTCCCATCTCCCTTCTCTGATGTCAAGTCCTTGGCCCTCTGCCTAAGTCCTGAGCCTCACCATGTCCCTCTGCTTAACCGTGACCTCACCCCAGCAGCTGCCTGCCCGGCCCATCACACGTGCCCCACCACCCCAGGACTCCCCAGGCCAGACTGTCTCCCAGCCCGGCCTCTTCCCTGGGCCTGGGGTACTTCCCAGAAAGTCCAACCCTGCTGTGAAGACTTCTCAGAGGACAGAGTGGGAAAGAGCAATTAAAACTCTCAGTGAGAGGCCGAGAGAATGACCTTCCGTCAGGATGAGGGGGAGCCACTTGGAATCACGGAGAGACAACAAATCAAGTGAAGAGTCGAGGGAGGCTGATTGAGAGAGAAATCTAAAAGGATTTCTGGCTGGGATTCAGAGGCTTGGCTCACTCCCACCCCCACCCCACTGGGGTTTTAAGAAAATTAAATGCTTCTCGGTCTTCCTTTCCCTGCCAAATAAACAGCTCATAAAGGGGGGCCAAATGCACATCAGAGATGAGTCAACTCCCCACCGCCCTCCCCCTAGTCCCCATCTCCTCTCTAAACCAGCCTTACCTCTGGATATGCCTCCCGCCCGAAGGGGGGAGGGAACTCGATGTCACCCCACTTCACTTTGCAGATGTAGTCGGCAGTGGCGTCCACCTTGGCCGCCAAGTCAAGGACATAGACTCCATCTTTGGTCACTACTTCAAGGGGGAGCAGAGGCAATCATCAGACACCGGCTCTGGGTAGAGACGACCACCAACCTCCAACCCCTCCACAAACACCGCTCCCATGGTGGCCCATTCAGGCCTCAGAACTCTCTAAGCTCAATAAGAAACCAGAGTGGCCCTTATGGAGACAGAGCTTTTCCCCATTAAAGGCAAAACAAATTCTACAAGGCCATTACCCTCTCCCTAACCTACAGGTAATGGGACATGGAGGTCTGTATTAGTTGCCACAGCAATTTTCAAACATCTTTACAAAACGCCACACTCCCTGCTTTGAGTATCTAACCGTGCGCAAACCCATGGTCTGGAAACTTTTTAAAAGTGTTTAAAGGTACCTGTTGCTGACAGAAGACCCCCCACCGGTATGCACATCTATGTCTCCCAGGGCCTGGCTAGGGGAAGCCACAGTGTCAGGTGGAGCAAGAGCCACGGGGTGCACTGGACTCTCAGTCAGCAGGATTCATTTATACTACTTCACTGGACACCCATCTTCCTCCTCCCCCAGGGCCATTTAGCTGATTGAGTTAGCACAAGGCCATCTGGTCCATTAGAGGGGCTGCATCCTCAGCTGGAATGATTTGATTTCTCGCCTTCTTGGACTTTGCCCTGAGAAGTCCTGGCCAGAGCCAGCCCACGCCACTCTCCCCCAACACCACCTGCTTCCTTCACATCCCAAGAGGCTGAGAACAAGCTCTTCCCAGCATCAAGGGTTAATGATTGAACAACTCCCACAGAGGGAGGCAAGTGTGGGGCCTCTGAGTGCACCAGGAAGAATGAAGGGCCAGAGGGTGAGAGCAGTGCAGAGGCTGCCAACCTCCTGCTGTCAGACAGCCTGACCTGGCACGAGGAGCAGCAGCACAGTCAGATCAAAACCAGGACTTCTGGCCGAGCATGGTGGCTCACGCCTGTAATCTCAGCACTTTGGGAGGCCAAGGCGGGCAGATTACCTGAAGTCAGGAGTTGGAGACCAGCCTGACCAACATGGTGAAACCCCGTCTCTACTAAAAATACAAAAATTAGCCGGGCATGGTGGTGGGCACCTGTAATCCCAGCTACTCAGGAGGCTGAGGCAGAAAAATTGCTTGAGCCCAGGAGGTGGAGGTTGCAGTGAGCCGAGATTGTGCCACTGTACTCCAGCCTGGGCGACAGGACAAGACTCTGTCTCAAAAACAAACAAACAAACAAACAAACAAAACAAAACAAAACAGGATTTCCCCACTTCAGAGCAAGTTAAGACCAAAGAGAGGTTGGAGTTGACTAAGAGAACTAGTCTTCTGAGAGCTCAGAAACAGGAACTGGCACTAAACAAGCATAGAAAGCCCTCTGCTTGTGCATATCTGTCTTGTGCTGACCTCTGGCAAGTGGGAGTCAGGTTGGGTACCCTTGCCCCCTCCCAGCCTAGCACACCCAGTTACCAAGGGGATTGATCTCGAGGTAGGTGAAGTACAGGTCCTCGTAGAAATTGAAGAGGCCGGAGATAAAACTGGCCAGAATTCTAGATGTGGGAGGGAGAGAGGGACAGTTCATCCATCAGGGAGCAGCTCGGCAGCACCCCAGGCTGCCCCACAGCAATCTCACTGCCACTGACAGCTTCATTTCCCAACACGCATCCCGCCAGCCCTTCCATCTCCTCTGCAACCCCTGCTCCCTGGACATCACTCTTCAGCCACTGAGGCGGAAAGGAGCTGTCAGGCGAGAAGCTGGAGGCAGAGGCGTCAGACAGACAGGGGCAAGGAGGTGAGGGACGCTGGCAGCATATTTCAGTCTGGTTGTGAGTCAGTCCCCGCCCTGCACCCAGCTGTCTTCCTCAGGACAGGGCTGTGCCTACCACCTGACACCCAGAGAGGAGACCGCTCTGCTCTCCCTGGTCTATGCCCAGAGCCTGTCAGTCTTCTCACCCCAACTGCCACCTCCCTACCGTCCCTCTTACTCAACTCTTTCTTGTCTTCAGGGGCGTGGACCAACAGGTGTTTTTTGATGTCCTCAGGATTCAGTTTCTCATCCACGCCAACAAGTAGCTTCTGGGCCTTGGCGTCTACATCACCCACATCCACACCCCCCTCATGGTGGAACAGGACGTAGTCCCCTTCTCGGGTGGCATAGATGCAGACATAGAACTCCTCCGCCTTGCAGGTGAAGAGACGGGATAGTGGGATTGGGGTTGGGGGGTGAAGCTGGTGAGAGGCGCTGAACTGGGGAAGATGGGGGGGCGTCTACCATGTACTGGGAGAGGAAACCAATTCCCATGGTCTCATTTTCTAAAACCCAGTAAAAAACATTCATCCAGAGACTTGTCCACCATCTTTTCCCCAAGGACAAGCAGAAGCAGCCACTAACCCACTGGCTGACGGTCCCGACTAAATCAGTGTGACTCCAGCTGAGGAATGGGGCCCGCCTGCAGGTCGTTCTCATCCCTGCACTGGGAAGTCTCCTTTGTTACCAGTCCTAACTCCTCCCTGCTGCAGACCAAGTCCTTTCCTTCCCCTCTGGACTCCTGAGTCCACAGCACCCTCAGCTCCTCAGTGCAGCTTCAGGGACCCTGGTCCCTCTGACTGTCCTCATCAGCTTGACTTCTTTCATCATGTTATGGCGGACAAACCCAAAGTTCCAGGAGGGAGAAGACCCAGCCTGGAGCCGCCTCACACATACCTGACTGTGGGGGACGAAGGGCTCGATCAAAAAGTTCTTGAGGAAGCCTGTGGCCTTGCCAACCTACAGAAAAATTGAGGGAAATGAAACTCAGAGGGATGGCACGTCTTGCCCCCAGGGCAGAAGGAGGGACTGCACAGAGGCGGTGCCCAAGCACCCCCACCACCATACCCAGCAGAGAGACTTTTTCAGAAAAAATGGGGTCACAGATCCCTAAGCTCAGTAAGTCCTCATGAGATGCGCTTTCACCCCTTGCTCTGGTGCGAGCTGTGCCTGAACAGGCACACTTGCCCACTCTTGCCCACTCTTGGCCTCCTCTGGAGGGTGACACAGGACCTGCACAAGTGAAAGGGCTCCAACAAGTCACGGCTATGGCAGAGCTTGATGGGGAGGGGAAACAGGGTAGGAGGGAGATGACCATTCTGCTTCATGGGCCTTGAGGAAGGCACAGTGACTCAGCCTCAGGACATGGGTCCAGGAGTGGGGAATGGGTGGAGAAGTGGGGAGCCAGGGCTTAATCACGGAAACTTCTCCACACAGACTCTCCTGGCTGAGGACCACAGGCCTGCAGAGCTAATCAGTTTGAGTGATTCCCTGGCGGCGGCTGAGGCGAGACAGCCCTCATCCCAGTAAGTCCCAAACCCCCCGCCCGGCCTGTGCGTCACTGCTGAGTCAGGGACCAGACAGCAATCCATCAGAGGTAATGAGCCGCTCCTGCTGGCCCAACGCTGCTGCCAGCTCAGATGTCTGATGTCCCCCACCCTCCCCTCCCAGAGGCCAGCAGAAGGAAGCAGGATGTGCTCCCTGGGGACGTGCTCAGCATCCCTCCCTCCCATCCCATCATCCTCTCTCCAAAGGCCTGGGAACTCAAGGGTCAGGGCACTTCATGCCTGGGTCCATGTGCAACTTCAAGGATCCCTCTTTACCCATGAAGGCTAGAAACTGGGAAATTAACATTAAGGGCTACTCTGAGGAAGCCCAAAGAGGGAGGAAGACATCTCCATCACCACCTTCATTGCTATACCCGAGGCAGTCAAGGAAGAGAACAGTTCATCCCTGGTAGAGTTTCACCCCAGACGAGCACCAGGCCCTTCAGAACCATGTGCTCCACAGAGCCAGGTGTGGATGGCACATTCTTCCCAGGCTAGGCCAAGCCTCAGCCCCACTCCCTCCCTCAGTCCTCCAGCTCCCTTGGGGAGTGAGAAGAAACACAATTTTATTTCCAGGCATTTCTTAGCCTTCCTAAACCATGCTTCACTCTAACTCTCTCATCTACATGGCTGAAATTCATCACCAAGCTGAGAGAAGTCAGTCATTGAATTTGGGCTTGGTGGCACACATCTGTAGTCCCAGTTACATGGGAGGCTGAGGCAGGAGGATTACCTGAGGCCAGGAGTTCGAGACCAGCCTGGGTAACATTCGAGACCCTATCTCTACAAAAAAAATTTAAAAAGCAGTCTGGCATGGTGGCATTCTCCTATAGTCCCAGATACTAAGGAAGCTGAGGTGGGAGGATAACTTGAACCTGGGAAGTGGAGGCTGTAGTGAGATATGAACGTGCCACTGCACTACAAACTTGAATGACAGTGTGAGACCCTGTCTTAAAAAAAATAAAGTAGGCCAGGCACAGTGCCTCACGCCTATAATCCCAGCACTTTGGGAGGCCGAGGCAGGCAGATCACCTGAGGTCAGGAGTTCAAGACCAGCCTGGCCAACATGGAGAAACCTTGTCTCTACTGAAAATACAAAATTAGCCAGGTATGGGGTGCATGCTTGTAATCCCAGCTACTCAGAAGGCTGAGGCTAGAAAATCACTTGAACCTGGGAGGCGGAGGTTGCAGTGAGCCAAGATCCGGCCATTGCACTCCAGCTAGGGCAACAAGAGCTAAATTCTGTCTCAAAAAAATAAAAAATCAAAACAATTAGCCAGGTGTTGTAGCATTGTAGCCCCAGTTAACCAGGAGGCTGAGGTGGGAGGAATGCTTGAGCCCAAGACATCGAGGTTGCAGTCTAGCCTGGGCAACAGAGCGAGACCTGTCTCAAAAATAAATAAATAAAAATTTAAAAAGGAACTGAATTTACTCTTCAACGTTATTAACTATGACATCCTAGGTTCTCGACCCAGTATGTCCTTCTGCCTACATGACTGTGTGTCTGCCTTTTTCATATTTTTTAATCCACACCTTAGGCACACATGCTATCACAAGCTACCATAACCCTTCCTTTTTGGAAACTGGAAAGAAAGGAGTTCTGAGAATGGGGCTGGGAGTGGTGGCTCACGCCTGTAATCCCAGCACTTTGGGAGGCCTGAGGTCAGGAGTTCCAGACCAGCCTGACCAGCATGGAGAAACCCCATTTCTAATAAAAATACAAAATCAGTCAGGCATGTTGGTGGATGCCTGTAATTCCAGCTACTCGGGAGGCTGAGATGGGAGAATCTCTTGAACCTGGGCGGCGGAGGTTGCGGTGAGCTGAGATCACGCTACTGCACTGCAGCCTGGGCAACAAAAGCAAAACTCCGCCTCAAAAAAAAAAAAAAAAAAAAAAAAAAACTCAGACCAGGATGGGTGCGGTGCCTCATACCTGTAATCCCAGTATTTTGGGAGGCTGAGGCAGGTGGATCACAAGGTCAGAAGTTCAAGACCAGCCTGGCCAATATGGTGAAACCCCGTCTCTACTAAAATTACAAAAATTAGCCTGCCATGGTGGCAAGTGTCTGTAGTCCCAGCTACTCAGGAGGCTGGGGCAGGAAAATCACTTGAACCAGGAGGCCAAGATTGCAGTGAGCCTAGATCACATCACTGCACTCCAGCCTGGGCAACAGAGCAAGACCCTGTCTCAAAAAAAAAGAATCAGACCATTTCCACCTGGCTCTCGAATTACATTGAGGTTACCTCTGTGGCACATCTTGCCCAAACCAATAAAAGAAAGAAGTTTGGATGATGAGGGAGCTGGGAATGGGCACCAAGACTGGGCCTACTGCTGGTGGCCACCTGAGTGGATCAGCGCCACAGGACTTCTGTCTTCCCTGAGCTACAATGAGACTGGCTGTGGGGGTGAGCCACAGAACTGCTGACCTGGAGGTGACCATATTTGCTTCTGTTACCACACACGTTCACCCTGACCCCATGCCCACTCACTGTAGCTTCCTGTCCCAGTCGTGGCTTCAGCCAGGACTTGACCCCATCCAGAGTGAGGTTGACCCCAACGAGGCCAAGTTTTCCACGACGTTTGATCAGCTGGTCTGGCTTGACTACCAAGTTCTGGAACGAGAGTGGTTTGTATTTAGAGTGAGGAAGAATTAAATAAAGGGTAGTATTTTGGAGATCCAAATAGAGGACAGCAGGGATTGACTTCCCATTCACTCTGCTCCAAAGCCAGCCCCACCCATCCTTCAGGGTCAACTCTTGGATGCTTCCCCCACCTACCCTAGCCAATACTTTGCTTTTGACAACCAGGTATCTAGAGGCATTCATGCCCAGATGGAGCCTGGCACAGAGGAGGCGCTCAGCAAATACCTGCTAAGTGAGTCAGTGATTCCCTACCCTCCCTATGTGATACATTGGCTTCTTCATTCAACAGTAAGCCCCTCAGAATATGGACCAGAACCCGTGTTCCAAAGAGGAAAACAGAGAGACAGAGCCTTGGCGCAGCAAGGAACCTTAGAGATCATCTGGTCAACCCCATCCCTGTGCTTGAACCCCGTCTACAACAGGCCCAAGCAGCAGCCCTAACCACTCCTCATACATCTCCAGGACCAGGAAACTCCCTCCATCCCTTTGTGGTAAGCTGTCTCCTAATGGGAAGAAACCCCACCACTAGTCCTAGGCTTGCTCTCTGGGCCCTGCAAGGAAATCTAAGAGCTTTCTAACAATGGCCCTGCAGAGATCTCAAGAAGGAGCCTCTATTCCATGCTGACCCTCCAGGGTCAGGGCCATTCTTCACAAAGTACAAGGTCACTCTTCCTAACTGCCTTGATACATTCCTGATATAGTCCACTTAGGGGAGGAGAGGACACATACCTACTTTTTACTGAGCACCTACCATGTGCCAGGCACCAAGGACGCTAAATGCGTCTTGCTAATCCTTACAGTTCAGAGTAAGCATTATCCCATTGGAGAGATGGGGAATCTAAAACTCAAAGAGGTGAAATGGCTTGCCCCAGGCCACATGGTTAATAGACACAGCTGTGATTTAGACACCAGTTTGACCAGCTTTCAAGCCCATGACAGGGTATACCATGCTGGGGTACCTCAACATGCAGGGCTCAGCGTGAACACAAACCCTGCTCAGCCCATGGCATGCTTCCCACAGCTGCTGCCGGCAGCCTCCAACCCCGTGACCCCATCCGCATCTGCAACAAACCAATGGCTTTCTCTTCCTCAGACCCCAGGCCATTCGTGGAGGCAGGGCTCACCTGGCTGAGCAGCCAGGGGTGGTCCTGCAGGAGGCGGCCCCAGTCTGTGTCAGGAGTGACCCGAGCATACTTGAACCGATTCTGGATGGCTGAGGTGGTGCAGATGAACTTGTAAAGGAGTTCTTTGCCCGTCTGCTCTGAAATTGCCTTGGCCGACATGGCTGCAGAGGGACCTGCTCTACCTGTCTGGGAGAGAGGAGCTGGTCAGAAGGGGGCAGGCGGGTGGAGACACTATCTTCCCCAGCAGGGCAGACCCACTTCCAGTTGCCCCCAGACAATAAAACCAGATCTCAGCGTTTCTCAAGAGGAAGGAAAGAAGGCTGTCCCAGAAGGAGGGATGGAAGAGAGATATCAAGCAGCACTTTTGCCAGCAGAGGAAGAAGATCCAGAGACAATGGGTGAGGGAAGATAGAGAAAAACAAAGGTGCCATTTGCCCTGGGACTCTTGCCTCACCCTGCCCCATTCCCTCTAGGCAAACTAGCTAACCCACAACCACACTCATCCTGGAGCAAAAGGCAGCTGCCTAGGAGGCCAGAAATACCAGTGCTTTGACCCAAATCTGAGTGCTGGTCCCATTTGAGGTGGGTAGAGACATTGAAACACCTTTCTGTTCTCTGACCAGTTCAGAATACGGCTGGAACTGCAAAAGGCTAGCCTTTCTCTCCCTACAGGTTTCATCTCCCCCACACCCAGATTTACCCTTACACATACCGTTACACACCACCAGGCCAATGGCCAAGCCAGCAAGTTTACTTAGCCTCAAACAGGGTCACACTCCCAGGTCTTGGGTAGGAGGGGAGTAGGGGAGGGGTGAGGATCATCACAAAGCTCTTTTCTCCTCTTTTCTCCCGGACACTAGCCTCCCAACTCTGAGTATGGGGCAGATAAAGGGCAGGGAAACTGACCTTTAGTACATCCCACCCGCCCCACTGAGTCATCCAGCTGCTAATTTAGAGCAAAACTCACTAAGCAAAACAGAGGCCTCTCTGGGGACCATCCTGTAGTGGTCACTTCTAACTGAGCCAGACTGAGAGGAGGAGGAGGAGGAAGAGGCAGAAACTATCCTCCATCACATGTATAAGGAAACTCATCTTGGAGTTCGAGGCTACAGTGAACTATGATTGCACTGCTGCACTGTAGCCTGGGTGTCAGAGCAAGACCTTGTGTCTAAAAAAAGATAAAAAGAAACTCATCTCATATGAGCTCTGGGAAGTACACTGAGATTGACAACCCCATCTCTGAGATGGGGAATAAAATCTCAGAGGGGTTAGGATAACTTGCCCAAGAAGCCCACCTAATAATAAGCAAGGTTGTGACACAAGACTCGAACCCAAACCCTCTTACACCTAGGTCCCCAGAAAAATCCACACCAGCCTGAGAAAAGACCATTTTTCCAAGAGCCAGGCCCATGTGTCCTTTTCACTTCAAAGCATCTATGACAAGAATTTCGTCATCTCCCCTCCCCACCACTCTGTTCTGATACATCCATCCTCCTGTGGGCAACTCAAGGAGTGAGCTGGGGAGGGGAATGGAGGGAGGCGGATATGGGAATTCAGGCCAAGAGCTTGACTGGATCAGGAAAAGTCACTGCCGTCTCCCCCACCAAGGCCCAGAAGCAAAGCTGTTGAATTTGCTGGGGGAGAAAAAAGTCAAGTACAAATAAAGGAGGGCAGAGTAAAGGAGCCCGCTGGTTTAAACGTGCTGGAAGCTGGGTCTCCATTCCCAGTTCAGAGAAGGCCAACATTCCAGGGGCCACGTTGCGCCCCCTCCCAATCAACCAGGCTGGTGGGGCTTCAGGTTCTAATCCTGGCTTGGCTGCCTCTGTCAGCCTCCCAGTTAGTATCCAGCATGGCACAATGTGTGTATTCAGTCTGGTATCTGAATAAATTGGGGTAGCTGGGAAGGGGCTCAGAGATGTTCCCTTTTCTGGCCTTCCCCTGGAATTACTTGAGACTCCTTCTCAATATAAGTTTCCAGAGATGCCTGGACCAGCCCCACTGCCCCACGGTCCTCCACCCCCCACCCACTGCTCCATTTCCCAATCTTCTTGACTCAGACCAGAAAAACTGGTCCTGAAATGGAATGGGTACACCCCCCACCCCTCTTCCAAAGAGAGTGCAGCCCAGGGCAGATCAAGGCACACTCAGAGAGGAGGGGGCAGTGGCTGACCATCCTCAGCAATTCAGACTCCTTCCATAACTCCAGGGGAAAGGAAGTCCCTGGGCAATGCCTCTCTAGAAGAAAAGTCTGAGACTGCCGGTACAACAGTCCCCTGAAGCTGGCACCTCCAAAACAGACAAAAGACCCAACTTTGGAAAGGACAAGGGAGAGAAAACAGACCCCCGCAGCTGAGAAATCAGTTTTCTTGAGACCCAGATCAAATTTCCGGTCCAAGAGTCCATCTCCATGGGGTCTTTGGAAGGAGGATAGGAGAGAAGATACAAGGGGATGATACAGGATAGAAAACAACATTTGCTAGTTTACCAAAACAAGAGATTTGCCACTAGAGTATTCTGGCTTAGAGAGGGTAGGTTGAGACAAGGAATATATACAACATAATAAAAAAATGGTCTCTGCAAATTCACCAATACAGAGAAGGCAAATGGCTCACAAACCCAGGGAGTGGACTCAGCAGAGATAAACTGCAACTTTAATGGTTCAGTGAGATCTTTTTTTTTTTTTTTTTTTTTGAGGAGTCTCGCTATGTAGCCCAGGATGGAGTGCAGTGGAGTGATCTCGGCTCACTGCAACCTCAGCATCCCAGGTTCAAGTGATTCTCCTGTCTCAGCCTCCTGAGTAGCTGAGATTACAGATGCATGCCACCACGCCCAGCTAATTTTTTTGTATTTTTAGTAGAGACGGGGTTTCACCACGTTGGTCAGGCTGGTCTCGAACTCCTGACCTCATGATCCACCCGCCTCAGCCTCCCAAAGTGCTGGGATTACAGGCATAAGCCACCGTGCCCAGCCTTCAGTGAGGTCTTAAAGTCTCTCTAAGGCAGTGGCTCTTAATCTCTTTGAGTTCTCAGACTCTTGAGACTGAAGAAAACCCCAGAAAAATGTACACAAATCCAATTGTGCATATCATTTCAAGGTGCTCACCTGTGACAATGATCCAATGGCCCACAGACTGACCACCAGTTAAGAACATTTGCGGCTAGGGCGCAGTGGCTCACGCCTGTAATCCCAGCACTTCCGGAGGCCCAGGAGGGCAAATCACGAGGTCAGGAGTTTGAGACCAGCCTGGCCAATATGGTGAAACCCTGTTTCTACTACAAATACAAAAATTAGCCGGGCATGGTGGTGCACGCCTGTAGTCCCAGCTACTGGGGAAGCTTGAGGCAGGAGAATCGCTTGAACCCAGGAGGCAGAGGTTGCAGTGAGCCAAGATCTACTGCTGCACTCTCCAGCCTGGGCAACAAAGCGAGACTCCATCTCAAAAAAAAAAAAAAAAGAATATTTGCTCTAGTGGAATGAGCAAATACCTACAAATACCTATCTGGGTTTGGGAACTTCCCCCCCAACATCTTAGTCTGCCTCCACAGTAGCTGAATGTGCTGTCAAACTAGTGACAGATGATTGGGCTGAGCTTGGACTCCAGGAACTGTTACTTGGTAACAGCTAAATGTGTAAACCATTTGGGGGAAATCATGCCAAGGAACCTGAAAACACACACATACACATATTCTCTAAGGGTGGGGCCTTCTGAGCTGAATGGGGTCTTTTCTGCAGACGGGTGAGTGACCCAGAATTGAGTTCACTTTTAACAAACACTGAGAGAAGCACCCCACACAGGAGGCTGAATGAAAGAGGGCTGTTCCCCAGGACACACCCCTGGGACACAGCCAGTGGAAGGGAATCACTGGGGATGCTACTTAGGGTGCCTCCGGGAAAGACAAAAACACTCATTTGAAGGTTAGTATCTGCAGGATTGGGATTTGTTTATTTATTTATTTACTGAGAAGACAGGCAATCCCTGGAGGATATTCTAAAGAGGCAGAATTCTGTCAGTGCCTCCTACTGCGGCAGACATAGTGTCAGAACGGGGATGGAGCCATCAGCTGCCCAGTATCTGAGGGCTCTTCCCACTACCACCCCGTAAGCTGTTTAGGAAGGTTTCTAAAAGGTGAAAATCATCCCTTTGGGCAACTGGGACCTACCAGCTGTCCCTCAGCCCACATTTTAGTTCAGCTGAGCCAGCTGAAAACACAGCAAAGTTAAGGCTGGAGAGGAGTAGGTTAGCCGACCAAACTGTGCTGTGCACTTTTCCTTATCATCTCTTCCAAAATCCTCTTCCCAGGAAGACCTCCAGGGACCCCGTAACGGCAGAACTCCTTGGCACTGCACGGTATCTGCCAAGGTTGGAGAGAGCGGCAGGCGGTGGGACTGGCCCGTTGCCTGGCTCGACAGGAGGGCGGCGGCAGCAACCTCCAGCCCCCTGAGGTCCTTTCCCCGGCCAGGCTTGGCCTCAGCTCAGGGGTGGGGTGGTACCCCGGCCATCTGTCGCTTAGGGGCTGGACTCGACGGCACCTCCAGTGCGAGGAGGGTCCTTTCTGTGAGATTCCAGTCCTAGCGGCGAGGCGAGACGAGACGAGACGAGACGAGGCCTCGGGCACCCTGAGGCAGCCTGGTCCCGCGTTGCCCGCCCCGGAGGTGCTCCCAGCTCGTTCCCTCCACTTGGGCGTGGAGCTCAATTCTGTCCCCACAGAACCAAGGGAAGGGCCTGAGCCCGGCCAGTGAGGGATCGGAGTGGGACCAGTCGCCACCGCTTTCTCTACTTCCCGTCCCGGCATCCGATGGGGGAACCCGGATGGGGCCAAAAGGCGGCCCGATGAGCCCGAGGAGCCTCAATAGCTGTGCCCGGGAGGGGTGAGGCGCGCCAGGAGGGGGCCCATGCAATGTGGGAGAGGGAGGAGAAGCACGGACGGCTGCAAGCCCCGCGCAAACTCCCAGGAACTGGAATATGTGTGTACCGCGCGGGGGGAGGGGAGGGGCGTCGACACGCGGCCACCGGCCGGGACCCCTGGCGAAGGCTAACCTAAAGCTAAGACCCTCAGAACTTCCAAGCAGGTGTAGGGAGGGCGCGTGGGCACCGAGCCCGCGTCGGAGAAGGCGGTTCCGGGTTGGGGAAGGGAGGCAGGAAGCTCCTAAGGCGAGCGGGCTCCAGCCAGCGAAAACAGCCTCCCATGCTCACCTCTGCGAAAGTCCGTACGCGGCACTTCCTCCACACGCCCGACGAATCCCGCAAAATCCGGAGCGCTCCAACAGCCGGTACCTTCCCGGGATCCGGCTTTTGTCCCGGCCCAGCCGGGCTTCTCCCCGCCCCCATCGGCTCACGGCGACAGCGGCCCCGCGATTGGCCACACGCGTTCCCTAGCCTGAGCGCCAGGGCTCCTCCCAATTCGCTGCCGGCATGGCCCCGCCCCACGAGGGCGGGCCCCGAGGCCTGCTGGGACTTGTAGTCCTGCTGGCTCGTCCACCGCTTCTTGGGAGCCGGCGGGGCCGGGGCGGGGCAGGGGGCGGGGCCGAGGGCGTGGCCCCGGGTGGGGAGATGGGTCGGGCTAGGATAAGAGGAGAACGCGCGGGGCTGGGGGGCTGTGGTCTGACCGCTTGGGGGACTAGAAGGATTGCCACTTGGGGAGTTGGGGGAGGGGAGGATGGGATGTTAGTCCAGCTGGCTGTAACGCAGCTTTGGGACCTGGAGTCCCCTTGCTCCCTCCCTTGGGAGAAACGGACGTCTGCATTTGCACCGCACTGAACCCGACTGCTTAGACAGTCTCTTTAAGCAGCCGTGGCTGGCAGGCCGCTTTCCATTAGCACGTGGCGCCTCTCCCCTCCCTAGACTCTCCTCCCTGAGCCGATGGGGCAAGGCTGAGCCGAGGCTAATAGAGCATACTTCCCAGTGTGGGATAGGGCAGGGGCAGCGGTAAGCAAGTGGTGCAGGCACAGCGCCGTCCGTCCCACTCACCTACTCGCCTCAGCATGGATTAGGGCGGAGCTAGGAATTCAATGGGAGATTCCAGCGCAGGGCTGGAGCCATCTCTGACAGTCTCTTGCTCCCACTAACCCCAGGCTTAGACACTGTAATGAATGAACTGCTGTCTCCCCCTTCTCTATTACCTGAGACAGATTGTATTTTCCAAACCAAAAACTGGGACATCCAGTCTGACAGGTGCTGGTGAACTTGTGGGGCAGAATACCTGAAATCAGTCCTGGAAATCAGGACATGTATTTACCACTCTGACATGCAGGAGCCTCCCTCCCTACTTGCACCCCAACCCTGTAGGTCGGAGCTGGTCCCTAAGCCTAACAGCTGTCTAGCTCCAGGAAAGAGGCCAGAATCATCCACTGATCGGCTCAGGTGAAGAGGTCAGTCCAGAATGTAGGGAAGCAGCAGGCCTGTGTCCCTGCCAAGCACTTTGGGTCATACTCACACTGCAACAGTGTTGCAACACTTCCAGACAAAATCTTCTCCAAGACCCCCTCCCCCAATCCTGTTGCTGCCAGGAGTAAGGTAACTGAACTTGCTACCCATGCCTGAACCAAGTGTTATCTGATGATGTCCTTTCTGGTCCCTTCCCTCCCATTCATCTTTTTGAAATAGCAGTTCCCTATTACCTCTCTTCTCTTGTCCTAAAATGGGGGTGGCCAGGCATGGTGGCTCACACCTGTAATCCCAGCACTTTGGAAGGCCGAGGTCGGGGATCACTTGAGGTCAGGAGTTCAAGACCAGCCTGGCCAACAAGGCAACACCCCATCTCTACAAAAAATACAAAAATTAGCCAGGCATGGTGGCACACGCCTATAAATCCCAGCTACTCTCGAGGTTGAGGCACGAGAATCCCTTAACCCGGGAGGTGGAGGTTGCAGTGAGGCGAGATCGCTGCCACTGCACTCCAACCTGGGCGACAGAGGGAGATTCTATCTCAAAAAAGAAAAAGAAAAAAAAAGATACACTCCGGGCAAGGCATGCTGTCTCATGCCTGTAATCCCAGAATTTTGGAAGGCCAAGGCAGGCAGATTGCTAGAACCCAGAAGTTCAAGTACAGCCTGGGTAACATGGTAAGACCGCCTCTGCCCCCCAACCAAATCTCTGCAAAAAATAAAAAGACGGGTATGGTGGCTCACGTCTGTAATCCCAGCACTTTGGGAGGCCAGGGCGGGCAGATCACCTGAGTTCGAGGTCAGGAGTTCGAGACCAGCCTGGCCAACATGACGAAACCTGTCTCTACTAAAAATACAAAAAAAATTGGCTGGATGTGGTGACACATGCCTGTAATCGCAGTTGCTCGGGAGGCTGGCTGGGAGCAGTGGTTCATGCCCGTAATCCCAACACTTGGGGAGGGTTGAGGCAGGCGGATCACAAAGTCAAGAGATTGAGACCATCCTGGCTAACACAGTGAAACCCAGTCTCTACTAAAAATACAAAAAAATAGCTGGGCATGGTGGCACATGCCTGTAGTCCCAGCTACTCAGGAGGCTGAGGCAGGAGAATCGTTTGAACCCGGGAGGCGGAGGTTGTAGTGAGCTGAGATCGCACCACTGCACTCCAGCCTGGGTGACAGAGCGAGACAAGGAAAAAAAAGAAAAAGGGATGCAGTCAGCCATGACTGCCCCACTGAACACCAGCCTGGGTGACAGAGTGAGACCCTGTCTCAGAAAAAGAAAAAAGAAAGACAGATACATTCCTGGGGAAATGGTCATCCAGGCGGGACATAAAATATCATAAACTCTTTGAAGGTTAATTTGGTAATATCAATAAACATTTTAAATTCACTTGCCCTTTGGTCCAGTAATTCCATTTCTAATAATTTACCCTTCAGATATACTTGCATATGTGCATGATAAAGATAGGGATCTTTGTCTGTTTTCTTCATTGCTGTATTTCTAGCAGGTTAAATAGGAACTGGTACATAGCAAGTACTCAGTAAATGTTTGCTGAATGATTGTCCTCCATTTAGGTGTTGCTAGGCCTAAGTTTGACTATTCCTGGGCAGGAACAACAAAAAATAACTCTCCAGGGAGTGAGCGAGGAGAGGTGCTGGCCCGAGGGCCCATGAGCCAACCACTAAGGTTTTCTAGTTCACTCAGTGGTCTCATACCAGGTCTCTGCCCCCAACTCCCAGCCTCCTCAAGGAACTCTCTCGTTACCCCACCATGCATCCACAGAGGTTCATCTGCCCCGAATTAATCAATCTAGAACCCATCTTCTCATCATTCTATTTTCTAACTTAAAAGCTCTAAACCAGGCTGGGTGCAGTGACTCATACCTGTAATCCCAACACTTTGGGAGGCCAAGGCAGGGGGACTGCCTGAGCTCAGGAGTTCAAAACCAGTCTGGCTAACATGGCAAAACCCCCATCTCTACAAAAAATACAAAAATAAAATAAAAGCTCTAAACTCTTTTGATTTTCCCATTTGAATCACATCTCCCTCCTCTTCTAGACTGGACTAGAGGACAGGTCCATATCAGAATACAGAGGATTACAGGCACCATCTCCACGCCCAGGTTTTGGGCATTCTACCTGGGTTCCAGAAGCCTAAAACTGGTTAAGGACTTCCTCCTAGATTTGGACCAATTTTAATTAATATTTATTGAGCACCTACTATGTGAAAGGCATACTAGTCAGAGCAACCACTTGAGCTAACTAAGTGTTTTCATCACTTTGCCTATGATCAACTAACCTAATGATCTTCAGACTCTAAGTCCTTGGGCCTGTACCCTTCAACCTGCTGCAGGTGAGTAAGAGGGAAAGATCCTATCCAGTGGGTCTCCTTCATCTGACTGTAAGCAACCCAAGGCCTAGGAGAGTGCCTTGTTCATTTTGGCATCCCCAGTGCCTAGCATGGGACTGGGCACATATTAAGCATTCACTGTAAACATGACTTTAAAAAGGCTTATATAATATGTGAATGAAAGAAAGCAATTGTAGGGGAAGGGTAGGGAGAGGAGGGAAGAGATGCAGCCTGGGGAAGGGTCTATCTAAGTGTTCAGTTCTGCCATTTTTTTTTTTTTTTTTTGAGATGCAGTCTCATCCTGTAGCCCAGGCTGGAGTGCAATGGCGCGATCTCGGCTCACTGCAACCTCCACCTCCCAGGTTCAAACGATTCTCCTGCCTCAGCCTCCTGAGTAGCTGGGATTACAGGCGCCCACCACCACACCCAGCTAATTTTTGTATTTTTAGTAGAGACAAGGTTTCACCATGTTGGCCAGGCTGGTCTCATACTCCTGACCTCATGATCCACCCGCCTCAGCCTCCCAAAGTGCTGGGATTACAGGCATGAGCCACCACGCCCAGCCCAGTTCTACTACTTTTTTTCAAATGCATTTTCTGTTTATATAGAGTATCCAGTTCTTTTTTTTTTTTTTTTTTTTTTTTTTGAGACAGAGTCTTGCTCTGTCACCCAGGCTGGAGTGCTATGGTCGGATCTCAGCTCACTGCAAGCTCCGCCTCCCGGGTTCACGCCATTCTCCTGTCTCAGCCTCCCAGGTAGCTGGGACTACAGGCGCCGCCACCTCGCCCGGCTAGTTTTTTGTATTTTTTAGTAGAGACGGGGGTTTCACCGTGTTAGCCAGGATGGTCTCGATCTCCTGACCTCGTGATCCACCCGTCTCGGCCTCCCAAAGTGCTGGGATTACAGGCTTGAGCCACCGCGCCCGGCCTAGAGTATCCAGTTCTAAACCCACCTCTCTCCTTGCAACAGCCCAAGACAGGAGCTTCCAGCAAAGTCCCATCATCATCCACCCTGTGAAGAGCCAAGGATTCTAACTTCCGCACCACTCACTTCCGCCCAGTACTGACCAACCTTCCATCAGAGCAAAGGGCCTGTGTGTCCTGGGGAAGGCTGTCCAGGGAGATGCAGCCAGGGCCCCTCTCTCTAACCTGACAGAGGCTGCCTGCCACCAGGCAAGCTGGAGGGATGGCCAGTTCCACTCCTGGGCAGCAGTTATCTCTCTGGGGATGCAGCATCTGTGCTCAGGGAATAAAGTTTCTCCATGCAGCCCAACCAGGTCCAGGCTGACCCCTTCCCAGAGTCACCCCCACTCCATTCTGACTCTCTCTCAAAAACTGCCACTGCCTCCTCCCCACCAGGTGTGTTTCTATACAATTCGCTCCTCTTTCAGGAAGAACCTGTGCAGCCCCTCACACACACACAAATCACTTACCCTTGACTTTTACATATGACACGTTTAACCTTATCTCTGAATGAGTTTGTTAATAATATTATTATTTTGAGACAGAATTCCGCTCTTTTGCACGGACTGGAGTGAAGTGGTGCGATCTCAGCTCACTGCAACCTCTGCCCTCCGGGTTCAAGCGATTCTCCTGCCTCAGCCTCCAGAGTAGCTGGGATTACAGGTGCCCGTATGCGGGGTGGTGGAGGTTCAGTGAGCCAAGATCCTACAACTGCACTCCACCCTGGCCGACAGAGCGAAACTCTGTCTCAAAATAAGTAAATAAGTAAAAATAAAAAGATAAAAGGAGTCTTCTGGCTGGGTATGATGGTTCATGCCTGTAATCCCAGCATTTTGGGAAGCCAAGGCAGGAGGATTGCCTGAGCTCAGGAGTTCAAGACCAGCCTGGGCAACATTGTGAAACACCTTCTCTACCAAAACAAACAAACAAACAAAAACAAAAACAAAAACAACAGAATTAGCAGGGTGTGATGGCATGCACCTGTAGTTCCAGCTACTGGGGAGGATGAGGTGGGAGGATTGTTTGAGTCCAGGAGGGCAAGGGTTGCAGTGAGCTGAGATTATGCCACTGCACTCCAGGCTTTATTTAGACATTCTGTCTAAATAAATAAATAATCTTCTGACTGTTGTGTTGAGAAGGAAGTGGGGGAGGGTAGGCCAAGGAGACCCACTTAGAAGGATGATGAAGTAATCCAGGAGAGAGATGATGAGGGCTCATAGTGAAGGCAGTAGTTACCTGGAGAGGGAGCTGTGAGTGGGGAGGGGCCTCTCACGGGACCCCCTGCTAGCAATATGTTTCTTGATTTACCTGTGTGATGACTACATGGGTGTACTTTTCTTTTGAGAGAGAGTCTTGCTCTGTCGCCCAGGCTGGAGTGCAGTGGTGTGATCACAGCTCACTGCAACCTCTGCCTCTCGGGTTCAAGTGATTCTCCTGCCTCGGCCTCTGGTATAGCTGGGATTACAGGTGTGTGCCACCACACCAGGCTAATTTTTGTATTTTTGGTAGAGAGATGGAGCTTCACCATGTTGGTCAGCCTGGTCTTGAACTCCTGACTTGAGGTGATCTGCCTGCCTCGGCCTCCCAAAGTGCTGGGATTACAGGAGTGAGCCACCACGCCCGGCCAGACATGGATGTTTTATGTATGTTTATTTACTTATGTTCTATTTCACAAAAGAATAAATAAAGCAGTAACTTGAGGAACCCAGCTATGAATGGCTGGGATAGGCTAGAATCCAATTCTAGCACTCTTTACCCTGCTAATCCAACCCAAGGCATAGACCCCAATCCGGCCCACTTATATCCTTGTGCTGTAGCCTGGAGCACACCTTGTCATTTCTCTCAGCCTCAGTGTTTCATCTGTGACACCAGGAAACTACTGACTGGCTCTTCACCTTACTAGGGTGTTGTGAAGCTCACAGTGCTGTATAAACTGCGGAAAAGCACACATTATGATTGGTATTTTATTGTTTTTTGTTTTGTTTTGTTTTTTTGAGAGGAAATCTCGCTCTTGTCCCCCAGGCCGAAGTGCAGTGGCATGATCTCGGCTCACTGCAACCTCTGCCTCCCGGGTTCAAGCAATTCTCGTGCCTCAGTCTCCCGAGTAGCTGGGATTACAGGCGCCCGCCACCACGCCCGCTAATTTTTATATTTTTAGTAGAGACGGGGTTTCACCATGTTGGCTAGGCTGGTCTTGAACTCCTGACCTCAGGTGATCCACCCACCTCGGCCTCCCAAAGTGCTGGGATTACAGGCTTGAGCCATCACGCCCAGCCTTATTGTGTTTTCAAAACAGCTTTCATGATATATAATTAAAGTACAATAAACTGCACATAAAGTGTACAATTTGATGAGGTTTTTAGTTTTTATTTGAGACGGAGTTTCGCTATTGTTGCCCAGGCTGCAGTGCCATGGCACCATCTTGGCTCACCACAGCCTCTGCCTCCTAGGTTCAAGTGATTCTCCTGCCTAAGCCTCCGGAGTAGCTGGGATTACAGGCATGTGCCACCACGCCCGGCTAATTTTGTACTTTTAGTAGAGACAGGGTTCCTCCATATTGGTCAGGCTGGTCTTGAACTCTCAACCTCAGGTGATCCGCCCGCCTCAGCCTCCCAAAGTGCTAGGATTACTGGCTTAAGTCACCACGCCCAGCCAATTTGATGAGTTTTAATATATGTATATACCTGTGAAACAATTACCACAATCAAGATAATGAACATATTCTTCACCTCCATGAGTTTCCCTGTACTCCTTTGTAATCTACCCCTCACTTCCCTACTGCCATGTTCCCAGGCAGTTAGTTCGCATTTTCTAGAATTGTATTTTATTTGAGATGGGATCCCACTATGTCGCTCGGGCTAGAGTGCAGTGGCCTAATTATAGCTCACCGTGTTAGGCAGGATGGTTTTGATCTGCCCACCTTGGCCTCCCAAAGTGCTGGGATTACAGGTGTGTGCTACCGCACCCGGCCACATTTAAATATTTCTAGTTAGGCCGGGCGCAGAGGCTCACACCTGTAATCCTAGCAGTTTGGGAGGCTGAGGCGGGTGGATCACGAGGTCAGGAGATCGAGACCATCCTGGCTAACACAGTGAAATCCTGTCTCTACTAAAAATACAAAACATTAGCCAGGAGTCGTGGCGGGTGCCTGTAGTCCCAGCTGCTGGGGAGGCTGAGGCAGGAGAATGGCGTGAACCCAGGAGGAGGAGCTTGCAGTGAGCCGAGATCGTGCCACTGCACTCCAGCCTGGGTGACAGAGCGAGACTCCATCTCAAAAAATATATAGATAGATAGATAGATAGATTTCTAGTTAATTTTTGTATATGATATGAAGTAAGGGTCAAGGTTTAGACTAGGTGTGGTGGCTCACGCCTGTAATGACAGTACTTTGGGAGGTTAAGGTGGAATACGTAAGGTCAGGAGTTTGAGATTGGCCTGGCTAACACGGTGAAACCCTGTCTCTATCAAAAATACAAAAATTAGCCAGGTGTGGTGGCGCACACCTGTAGTCCCTGCTGCTTGGGAGGCTGAGGCAGAAGAATCGCTTGAACCCAGGAGGTGGAGGATGGCAGAAAGCTGAGATCACGCCACTGCACTCTGCACTCCAGCCTGGGTGACACAGTGAGATGCCATCTCAAAAAAAAAAAAAAAGAAGCTGCTGGAATTCTGATTGGGACTGCATTGAATCTATAGATCTCTTCCTTGCAGGAGGTTTTTTTCTGATTAATCCTGGTTGCTCCAGCAGCAGTCCTCAACTCATCAGTGAGCCCACCTTAACCTAGAACAGGACCGGTTTCACTGCTGGTCATGTTGCTGCTCCTTAAACACCCTGTGAATGTACACACCTCCAGCCTTTGCATATCTTATTTCCTTTTATTTATTTATTTATTTATTTTTTGAGACAGGGTCTTGCTTTGCTACACAGGCTACAATGCAGTGGCCCAAACATGGCTCACTGCAGCCTCGACCTCCCAGGCTAAAGCGATCCTCCTGCCTCAGCTTCCATAGCAGCTGGAACTACAGGCACACACCACCACACCCAGCTCACTTTTGTATTTGTGGTGGAGACAGGGCTTCGCCATGTTGCCCAGGCTGGTCTTGAACTCCTGAGCTCAAGCAATCCTCCCACCTCAGCCTCCAAAGTACTGGGAGTACAAGCATGAGCCACCACACCTAGCTCTCATTCTCCACTTACGTCTACTGGGCACCACCCTACTCACCATCAGCTCAAATGTTACCCCTCTATGAAGCTGTCTCTAACTCATCCCAGACCCTGGCTGAATCGTTCATTTGCCGGGGTTTCACACCACTTTGTCCTCATCTCCCTCACAGGCACATAGAACTTTTTTTTTTTTTTTTTTTTTGAGACGGAGTCTCGCCCTGTCACCCAGGCCGGAGTGCAGTGGGGCGATCTCCGCTCACTGCAAGCTCCGCCTCCCGGGTTCACGCCATTCTCCTGCCTCAGCCTCCTAAGTACCTGGGACTACAGGCACCCGCCACTGAACCCGGCTAATTTTTTGTATTTTTTAGTAGAGACGGGGTTTCACCGGGTTAGCCAGGATGGTCTCGATTTCCTGACTTCGTGATCTGTCTGCCTCGGCCTCCCAAAGTGCTGGGATTACAGGTGTGAGCCACTGCGCCCGGCTAGAACTTTTAATTACTAGCTAATATCACTTTAAGTGACCATTACTTGTTTATACCTCTTTCTCCCCTATTAGATAGAACTCTTTCAAGCAGGGATCATATTATTTTTTATCTTTTGAATGAAACCTTTTAAGATAATCATAGATTCATATGCAGTTCATAAGAAATAAATACAAAAGAGATCCCATGTACACTTTTCCCAGTTTCTCCCGATGGTAACATCTTTAAAAACTTTAGTACAATAACAGAACCAGAAAATTGACACTGATACAATCCACTGCTGTTACTCAAATATCCCCAATTTTACAAGTATGCCGTGTGTGTGTGTGTGTGTGTGTGTGTGTGTGCGCGCGCGCGCATTTGTAGTTAAGGACATCTTTTTACTATTTAAACTTTAACAATGACATTAGGACGTTTTGGAAGTAACGTAGTAAAGTCAGTTAAGCAAGCGACTTAGAGTATCGTTGGAGCCCAGAAGAAGCCCTAGTACACTTTTGGACGAGTGATGATGGTGAGGGGAATGTGGAAGGACGTCAGAATATGCCTTGGTCAAGGCCCGCTACTAGCAGCTGCTCAAATAACTGCATTAAATTATGTTGAACCCAACGTTATTTTCCATATTTTCTTATGTAAATCCTAGCATCCCTAAGTGTTCCATTATTTTCATATTTATGTGGCAGGTGGAACATTCGAGGCTGGGAGCCCTTACATGTCCCGCGAGAGGTCACGCAGTTAGGAAGTGACAGGAGTGAAGTCAGCCCAAGTCCTCTGACTCCAAGCCCGGTGCTCTCTCCCCCTAATGGCGGTACGCGGGGCACATATCCTTACCACGTATGCCTTATCCCTATTCGGAACTTTGCCTCCAACCCTCTTACTGTTTCCTTGGCTGTCTTACAAAGCAGCCTTTTCACGCAGCAACTCCAGAAAAAAACCGATGGAGCATGCAACAGCAAACACTTAAGGAGCGCAGCCGCCAGCCACGCACTCATCACTCCCTGGCCTGGTGCGCGGCAGAACTGGCGCACGCGCACGCCGGCAGGTTGCACCCAGAATCCGGGCCCTTGCCAGACAGGGACGGAACCGGAAGTCGCTGTACATCTCCTGGTTGCTAAGAGACGGAGCTTCCACAAACCAGAACCAGATAAAGGTTCTCCAGCTTTTCTTCAATTGTCTCTGCTTTAGCGTCTCTAAATCCGGGCACCATGTCGGACCCCGAAGGCGAGACCTTGCGAAGCACCTTTCCCTCTTACATGGCGGAAGGCGAGCGGCTCTACCTGTGCGGGGAATTCTCTAAAGCCGCTCAGAGCTTCAGCAACGTGAGTCGAGCTCTGAACCTATCCATCACCCCGTCACTTGTCACTTTTTTTTTTTTTTTTTTTTGAGAGGGAGTTTCGCTCTTATTGCCCAGGCTGGAGTGCAATGGCACGGTCTCAGCTCGCCACAACCTCCACCTTCAGGGTTCAAGCGATTCTCCTGCCTCAGCCTCCCAAGTAGCTGGGACTACAGGCGCCGCCCACCATGCCCGGCTAATTATTTTGTATTTTTAGTAGAGACGGAGTTTTCACTATGTTGGCCAGGCTGGTCTCGAACTCCTGATCTCGTGATCCACCCGCCTGGGCCTCCCAAAGTGCTGGGATTACAGGCGTGAACCACTGAGCCCGCCCCAGTCACCTTTTGATTGCAGATAACACTGAGGTCTTGATGATGCCTGGAGGACCCTATTGTTTGTATTATTCACTGATTGTTGATGGACACACTGCTGTCACAGATAACCCCTGTGCTTGGCCATTTTCTACGAATTCCCACTTGCGATCTCCATTCTCTGCGTTAACAGTGAGACGGAGTCTCGCTCTGTCGCCCAGGCTGGAGTGCAGTGGCCGGATCTCAGCTCACTGCAAGCTCCGCCCCCCGGGTTTACGCCATTCTCCGGCCTCAGCCTCCGGAGTAGCTGGGACTACAGGCGCCCACCACCTCGCTCGGCTCGTTTTTTGTATTTTTTAGTAGAGACGGGGTTTCACCGTGTTAGCCAGGATGGTCTCGATCTCCTGACCTCGTGATCCGCCCGTCTCGGCCTCCCAAAGTGCTGGGATTACAGGCTTGAGTCACCGCGCCCGGCCTCTCTTTTTTACTTAATGTTTCATGAGTAACCGGCCTCTTCCCAAAGAGCGGCCTTCACTTCCCATCATTTGCTGGCAGATTGGATGGGAGGTTGTGTGCAGAAGCTGCAATGTCTCCAGCACACCGGTTACTTATAAAAGGTGGACAGTGAACAACATATTATTATTATTATTACTATTAATTTTGAGACAAAGTCTTGCTCTGTCGCCCAGGCTGGAGTGCAGTGGTGAGATCTCAGCTCACTGCAACCTTTGCCTCCCCAGGTTCAAGCGATTTTCCTGCCTCACCCTAGGGAGTAGTTGGGATTACAGGTGTGTGCCACCATGCCTGGCTAATTTTTGTATTCTTAGTAGAGACAGGGTTTCACCATGTTGGCCAGGCTGGTGTCGAACTCGTGACCTCAAGTGATACACGTGCCTCGGCCTCCCAAAGTGCTGGGATTATAGATGTGAGCCGCTGCACCAACCAACAACATTATTATAGTAACCCTAGTATAAATTGCATCATCCCACCCTGAGGGGATTGGGTGCTGGTTGGTTTTTTGCTGTTGTTGTTGTTGTTTTGGAGATGTAGTCTTGCTCTGTCTCCAAGCTGGAGTGCAATGGTGTAATCTCGGCTCACTGCAACCTCCATCTCCGGGATTCAAGTGACTGCCTCAGCCTCAGGCACACTGCTAAGCATACTCGATTTTTGTTGTTGTTGTTCTTTTTTTTTTTTTTTTTGAGGTGGAGTCTCGCTTTGTCGCCCAGGCTGGAGCGCAGTGACCCGATCTCAGCTCACTGCAAGCTCCGCCTCCCGGGTTTACGCCATTCCCATTCTCCTGCCTCAGCCTCCCGAGTAGCTGGGACTACAGGTGCCCACCACCTCGCCGGGCTAGTTTTTTTTTTTTTTTTTGTATTAAAAAAATACATCCTGGCTAATACGGGGTTTCACCGTGTTAGCCAGGATGGTCTCGATCTCCTGACCTCGTGATCCGCCCATCTCGGCCTCCCAAAGTGCTGGGATTACTGGCTTGAGCCACCGCGCCCAGCCTGTTGTTGTTCTTAAGATGGAGTTTTGCTCTTGTCGCCCAGGCTGGAGTGCAATGGCGTGATCTCGGCTCACCCCAACCTCCCCCTCTCAGGTTCAAGCGATTCTTCTGCCTCAGCCTCCCAAGTAGCTGGGATTCCAGGCATGCCCCACCACGCCCAGCTAATTTTGTATTTTTAGTAGAGATGGGGTTTCTCCATGTTGGTCAGGCTGGTCTCGAACTCCCCTCCTCAGGTGATCCCCCCACCTCAGCCTCCCAAAGTGCTGGGATTACAGGCGTGAACCACCCCTCCCAGTGTATACTCAATTTTATAGATGAGGGAATATACAGAAGTTGAGCAACATGTCCAAGGTTGCTGAACTAGCAAGTGGCAGAGGAAGGATTCAAAGCCGGGCTTAGATTCCAAGGCTGAGGTGCTAACCACCAAACTATACATCCGACGACATCTGCATAAGGAAACTCTTTCTTTCCTTCTTTCTTTCTTTTTTTTTTTAGAGACAGGATCTCGTTCTATCTCCCAGGCTGGAATGTGGTGGCACAATCACAGCTCAATACAGCCTCAAACTCCTGAGCTCAAGTGATCCTCCCACCTTAGTGTTCCAAGTAGCTGGAGCTACAGGCTTACACCACCATACCTGGCTATTTTTTTTGTTTTGTTTTGTTTTGTTTTTTGTAGAGACAGGTGTTTTGCTATGTTGCTCTGGCTGGTATTGAACACCTGAGCTCAAGTAATACTCCCGCTTTGGCTTCACAAAGTGCTAGGATTACAGGTATGAGCTACAGTGCCCTAAAAAGATTTTTTTGTTTGTTTGTTTGTTTGTTTGTTTGTTTGTTTGTTTGTTTTGAGACGGAGTCTGGCTCTGTCTCCCAGGCTGGAGTGCAGTGGCCGGATCTCAGCTCACTGCAAGCTCCGCCTCCCGGGTTTACAGCATTCTCCTGCCTCAGCCTCCGGAGTAGCTGGGACTACAGGCACCCGCCACCTCGCCCGGCTAGTTTTTTGTATTTTTAGTAGAGACGGGGTTTCACCATGTTAGCCAGGATGGTCCTGATCTCCTGACCTCGTGATCCGCCCATCTCAGCCTCCCAAAGTGCTGGGATTACAGGCTTGAGCCACCGCGCCCGGCCAAAAAGATGTTTTTATGACCATTTCTTTTGCTCCAAATTGCCCACTTCTTATTCTAGATAGAGTGATAGGATAACCCTCTAGTCTAAAGACTTCCTGTAAGATCAAGCTTCTCAACAGCTCCCCAGAGTCGTTTGTCCCTTTCAGTCACCAACTACACCCTAAAACCAGAAATGATGACCAGATAAGTGAACAATTGAGTTTAGGAGCCCTGTCCCCACTTATTCTCCTCCTGCTGGATCATGTCCCATCCTGAAGTACCCCTGGCAGAGAAAAAAGAACACCCTGAGGGAAGGGTAGCCTTGGATGAGACGTAGTCACTTTCCAGAAAGACAGTATGGCCGGGTGTGGTGGCTCAAGCCTGTAATCCCAGCACTTTGGGAGGCCGAGATGGGCGGATCACGAGGTCAGGAGATCGAGACCATCCTGGCTAACATGGTGAAACCCCCGTCTCTACTAAAAAATACAAAAAACTAGCCGGGCGACATGGCGGGCACCTGTAGTCCCAGCTACTTGGGAGGCTGAGGCAGGAGAATGGCGTGAACCCGGGAGGCAGAGCTTGCAGTGAGCTGAGATCCGGCCACTGCACTCTAGCCTGGGCGACAGAGCGAGACTCCGTCTCAAAAAAAAAAAAGAAAAGACAGTAGCTACTTCCTCTTCTTAGAAAAGCAGTAAGGTCTTAGAAAGGGCTGGGTACCTGAGAGACAGAGGTTGCAATGAGCCAAGATTGTGCCATTGCACTCTAGCCTGGGCAACAAGAGTGAAACTCCATCTCAAAAAAAAAAAAGACCAGGTCAGGTGGCTCAGGCCTGTAATCCCAGCACTTTGGGAGGCCAAAGCAGGTAGATCCCCTAAGGTCAGGTGTTCGAGACCAGCCTGGCTAACATGGTGAAACCCCGTTTCTACTAAAAATTCAAAAAATAAACCAGGTGTGGTGGCGAGTGCCTGTAATTCCAGCTACTCCAGAGGCTAAGGCAGGAGGATCGCTTGAACCCAGGAGGCAGAGGTTGCAGTGAGCCGAGATCGTGCCACTGCACTCCAGCTTTGGCAACAAGAGCGAAACTCCATCTCAAAAAAGAAAAAAGAAGAAAATTAGCCAGATGTGATGGCAGGCGCCTGTAGTCCTAAGTATTCGGGAGGCTAAGGCAGGAGAATTGCTTCAACCTGGGACTCAAAGGTTGCAGTGAGCAGAAATCGTGCCACTGCACTCCAGGCTGAGTGACAGAGTGAGACTTTGTCTCAAAAAAGAAAAAGAGGGGTGGGTGCAGTTAGATGCCTCAGGAAGGACAGTACACCACAGACTATGGTAATCATCTCACACAGAAGAGAGGGAAAATCGCCCTCAACCCCACTTTAGGGTCAAAATCACAGTTTCATTTTCCTGGCTTTTTTTTTTTTTTTTTTTTTTTTTTTGAGACAGTGTCTCACTGCATCACCCAGGCTGGAGTACAGTGGCATGATCTCAGCTCACTACAACTTCTGCCTCCCAGGTTCAAGCGATTCTCTTGCCTCAGACTCCTGAGTAGCTGGGATTACAGGTGCTCACCACCACATCTGGCTAATTTTTGTATTTTTAGTAGAAACGGGTTTCACCATGTTGGCCAGGCTGATCTCGAACTCCTGACCTCATAATCCACCCGCCTCGGCCTCCCAAAGTTCTGGGATTACAGGTGTGAGCCACTGTACCTGGCCTCTTTTTGTTTTGTTTTGTTTTTTGAGACAGAGTCTCATTCTGTCACCCAGGCTGGAGTGCAGTGGTGTGATCATGGCTTACTGCAGCCTCGACCTCTCCAGGTTCAAGCAATCCTCCCATCTCAGCCTCCTGAGTAGCTGGGACTACAGTCATGGACCACCACGCCCAGCTAATTTTTTTGTATTTTGTAGAGACAGGGTTTTGCCATGTTGCCCAGGCTGGTCTCAAACTCTTGGGCTCAAGCGTTCCGTCCACCTCGACTTGCCAAAGTGCTGGTATTGGCCGGGTGTGGTGGCTCACGCCTGTAATCCCAGCACTTTGGGAGGCCACGGCAGGCAGATCACAAGGTCAGGAAATCAAGACCATCCTGGCTAACACAGTGAAACCCTGTCTCTACTAAAAATACAAAAAAATTAGCCAGGCGTGGTGGTGGGCGCCTGTAGTCCCAGCTACTCAGGAGGCTGAGGCAGGAGAATGGCATGAACCCAGGAGACGGAGCTTGCAGTGAGCTGAGATTGGGCCACTGCACTCCAGCCCGGGTGACAGAGCGAGACTCAAAAACAACAACAACAACAACAATAAACAAAGTGATGGGATTATAGGCGTGAGCCACCAGTCCCAGCCTTTTCCTGGCACTTTCATCATAATTCCCGGGTATAGTGATTAGTTCTTGATTAGCTACATAAAAAGAGAAGGCTACTGGAATGGTTAACCCACATGGCAGATTGTCCTCAAGTCCACTTCAGAATGCTTAGCCTTTGAAATTTACTTTGAGTATGATGTGTTGCCATTTCAGGTTTGTGGTTGAGTTTGGTGTGCACAAAATACCCTACAGTTCTATTGCCTGAGGAGACTGGGGGGCTCTCAGACACTGGCAGAAAGTCAGCGTATCCACAGAGTAGCATATTCCCACTCTTCAGCCAGTGGCTTCCATGATAGCCATGATTTGACCTTCTTCAAGGTGAGCCATATGCAGATAATCAAGTTGACTGAGTGCAGATTGGAGTTGTGCTGCTTAGGAGCCAGAGGCCTTTGTGCTAGCCTGAAGAATCCCCTTGAACCTATGCAGGAGGGTTTGGGCTGCCCTTCCCACTCCAGCTTCTACCTTGTTCTTCATGCTGGCTGTCAACCTGACTGGTTTCTTTGTCAGGCTCTTTACCTTCAGGATGGAGACAAGAACTGCCTGGTTGCTCGCTCAAAGTGCTTCCTGAAGATGGGAGACTTGGAGAGATCCCTGGAGGATGCTGAGGCTTCGCTCCAGAGTGACCCAACTTTCTGTAAGGTGACTGCATGGACAGGAGGACTTGATCCTGCCATTGCCTGCAGCAGCTGTGGGTTACAAGTAGTTGTAACAAGTAGTTGTTACAAGTAGAAGCAGCCAGACTGCCTAGTGTTTGATGCCATTTTCTCTTCGTAGGTCATTGCCTAAGTCCCTGCCCCCTGTATTCCAACCTTGACCCTCAACCCAGGACCCTTCTGTTCCACCACATGTGAGTCCTATAAGGCCTTATCTGTTCACATGGATTTGACTTCCTCCCATTCCAGGGGATTTTACAAAAGGCTGAGACACTGTACACCATGGGAGACTTTGAGTTTGCCTTGGTATTCTATCACCGAGGCTACAAGCTGAGACCTGACCGGGAATTCAAAGTTGGCATCCAGAAAGCCCAGGAAGCCATCAACAACTCAGTGGGAAGTGAGTGGCCACACGGCCTATGCCCTTATCCAGGAAGGTCCTTGGAAACCTTAGGTTTAGAGGAAGTCTGAGGTACAGAAGGTGAGCAGCTACCACCAGGCCCGCAGGGAGTCCCACACTTGGATTTGGCTGCTGCAGTGTTGTTGAGGATTAGTCAGACGTGGTGGCCGGCGCCACCTGTCCACCGGGAGGACAATTCCCTGACAAACACACTGATCTCTGAGCGCTACAGCCTTGGGTTTTCCTAAAGGTCGGCTTAGAAGGGCTGTTTCAAAGTAGGCCTGTCTTTAGCCTGGTGTCAAAAGCTAGAACATGGTCCCGAGCCCAGCCTTCTGTAGTCCCTGGCTTCCTCCCTCACCAGATGTATACCAAGGGCTGGCCTTAGCCATCAGCATTAAGGCAGGGGTAGAAGGGAAGCAAGTGAGAACAAGTGAGAGCTTGCTCTGTGGGTGGCAGGGCCTGGAAATGGACAGTTTCCCCTGCACCCTTGGCCTCCCTTTGTTTGGAAATCTGGCTGCCATAGCCTTGGGCTAGTGGGGGCTGTTAGCTCCTAGGAGTTATACCAAACAGCCTACATCATTTGCTTGCTAGGCTGGCTTAAGGCCAGCTTTGCCACAGCCGCCGTCATCCCCCTGCCAAAGGCAGCCATTTCCACCTAAAAATATGTTATAAGTCATGCATGGGGGTTCTGGCCATGGGGGCCTGGCCGACCTGAGCTCCAGCTTCTTTTCTTGCAGGTCCTTCTTCCATTAAGCTGGAGAACAAAGGGGACCTCTCCTTCTTAAGCAAGCAGGCTGAGGTAAGGGCCCTGGTTCTGTGGCTGTATCCCTCCAAGGGAAGAGGCTGTGTGTGCCTGAGAAGGGGTCTTGGGAGTCTAGCTGCAACCCGACCAGGCATACTCCATGGCTGTTGGCCCACAGAAAGGTCCTGGAGTTGGAGGAATCTGGGATCACAGACCCTAGGGCCATGGCTGGGTATATTCTGCTCCTTGCTGAAGCTCTACTGGGTGTTGCTCCATTTTCTCAGAGTATAAAAGCCCAGCAGAAGCCTCAGCCCATGAAATACCTCTTACACCCCACCAAGGGAGAGCCCAAGCGGAAGGGCTCACTCAAGAGCGAGAAGACTGTTCGCCAGCTTCTGGGGGAGCTCTACGTGGACAAAGAGTATCTGGAGAAGCTCCTATTGGATGAAGGTTTCGGACAGTTTGTTGGCACAGGGCCTTGGGGGAAAGGAAATTTGGGTGGATGCTTCATGCATGAGCCGAAGGCAGAACCTGTCATATAATACTAGCTGACACGTACCTATGGACGGGTTTTATTTTTTTGCGCATTTTACAGATGAGGAAACTGAGGCGCAGACCAACGGAAACTAAGGTCACATATAGGTAGGCAATGACATGGCTTACATTCGAATCCAGGAAGTCCAATTTTAGAGCAATGCTCCTAAGTGCTATGGTACCCTGGGAGGGAACAACAGAGATTTGGTCTCCTTTACCACCATAGTCCCTGAAGGGACATCCCCTTTGCCTTCAATCCTTACAGTGGGCAAACGAATCCAGCAGACAGGTGATTGAATCCGACGATATTAGTTCTAGGATGTTCTGAAACATCATCTGGTCCAAGTTCTCCTTTCATAGATAAGGAAATAGAGACCCTGATTGGGGAGGAACTTTTACAAGTTGACGAACAAGTTTGTGGTGGAGTCACCAGCAGAATCCAGGCCTCTGACCTTCAGTCCAGTGCTCTTTCTTTTATTTTATTTTATTTTATTTTTTTTGAGACGGAGTCTCGCTCTGTCGCCCAGGCTGGAGTGCAGTGGCTGGATCTCAGCTCACTGCAAGCTCCGCCTCCCAGGTTCATGCCATTCTCCTGCCTCAGCCTCCCGAGTAGCTGGACTACAGGCGCCCGCCACCTCGCCGGGCTAGGTTTTTGTATCTTTTAGTAGAGACAGAGTTTCACCGTGTTAGCCAGGATGGTCTCAATCTCCTGACCTTGTGATCTGCCCGTCTCGGCCTCCCAAAGTGCTGGGATTACAGGCTTGAGCCACCGCGCCCGGCCTTTCTTCTAAAGACAGAGTCTTGCTGTGTCGCCCAGGCTGGAGTGCAGTGGAGCAAACTTGGCCCACTGCCACCTCCATCTCCTGGGTTAAAGCGATTCTCCTGCCTCAACCTCCCTAGTAGCTAGGATTACAGGCACCCACCACCACGCCTGGCTAATTTTTTGTATTTTTAGTAGAAAGGGGGTGTCACCATGTTGGCCAGGCTGGTTTCGAACTCCTGACCTCAAGTGATTTGCCCGCCTCGGCCTCCCAAAGTGCTGGGATTACAGGTGTGAGCCACCACACCTGGCCAGTCCAGTACTCTTTCCACCACACTGCTGCCAGTGACAGGATGAAGGACAGAGGCCTGAGATGAACGTCTCGCATTAACATGGGGATGGGAGTATTGCCATTAGCTGATAAGCCTGAGCAGGGTCACCTGTGAACCAAATGCCTCTTCTCCAGAATTGGCTTCCCAAGGTCATATGTAGGGTTCCCTCTTCCGTGACACAGGAACAGCTTCACTGCTGGCACATCTCCTTGGCAACAGGCTGAATGCTTCCTATTCTCCAGAGGACCTGCTGCAGAGGGAAGGGGTGGCTTGAATATTACCTCAAGTGGCCTTGTAGCTTTGCTACTGGCTGTAACCTCTGGCCAGGCAGTGAGCAGGAGTTGGGCACCCCCCTTCCAGCTCCCAGCATACACAGGCCCACTGGGCACCTGGGAAATCACTGAGCACTGGCAGCCTGGGCCAGATAGTGCATTTAGACTCAGTGTTCTCTGAGGACACAGTTTGAACTGGGGAAACCCCAAGGCTTCTCAGCGAGCCATCCACCAGCTGCCCCTTCTGGTTAGCTCCTCATATCTTGCCATAAGGGGCCCATACCATGGAACTCCCTGAAAGTGGGGCCCTGGCTGCATCCTGGTCTGGATAAACCCACTCTGCCACCATGCACACTCACATTCCTCTCTGTTTCAACAACTCCAGGCAGAGCTCTTCACAGAGGGCCCTGCAGCAGCTACCGGGAAGCAACAGGAGGCAAACCCCTTAGAGGCCTGTTCTCCTTGGTGCCTCCTCACACCCCTTCCCCACAGACCTGATCAAAGGCACCATGAAGGGCGGCCTGACTGTGGAGGACCTCATCATGACGGGCATCAACTACCTGGATACTCACAGCAACTTCTGGAGGCAGCAAAAGCCGATCTATGCTAGGGAGCGGGACCGGAAGCTGATGCAAGAGAAATGGCTGCGGGACCACAAACACCATCCCTCACAGACAGCCCATTACATCCTCAAGAGCCTGGAGGACATTGACATGTGTGGGTGTTGTTCTCAGAGGGTGGGTCAGGTGCCTCCAGTGCCTTATCAGGTGGGGAAGGAGCAACCAGGTGTCTGAGTCCCTGGTCTCTCTGACCTGCAGATGGTGTCTGCAGGAAGAGGAGTTACCCTGTCAGCCAAGAGGAGGCTGCCCTGGCCTCCACAGCACCCCTTTCCTTTCCCAGTGCTCACAAGCGGCAGTGCTGAAGGGAGTCTTCAGAAAGCTGAGAAAGTGCTGAAGAAGGTACTGGAATGGAATAAGGAAGAGGTACCCAACAAGGATGAACTGGTTGGAAACTTGTATAGCTGCATAGGGAATGCCCAGATTGAGCTGGGGCAGATGGCGGCAGCCCTGCAGAGCCACAGAAAGGACCTGGAGATCGCCAAGGAATAGTGAGTGCCCTAGGGGAGGCCACTGGCGTGAGCCTACAGAGAAGGACACCTGGGGCTATCCGAGGCCCTTGCCAGGGCTGCTGGTGGCTTGACTCCCATTTTCTGCTCTGCATGCCCGAGGTAGATTCTTCCAGAGGCAGGGACCACCTGCCCAGGACTGAGGGTGGGGGCACCTAGGCTGTTAGCTTCTTTGCCACAAAAAGGGTAGTGGCTCAAAATTCCAAAAAAGCTACCCAATGATCTGGCTCTTAGGGATGTTTATATTCTTACATCATCATGACAAGCACACATGAAGCCCCAGACATGCCAGATGCTGCTAGTGTGGGAACACGGTAATAACCAGACACAAGGGTCATTTCCTTGCAGATGTCAAGCAAAAAGGGACATAGCTAATTAACTGCAATTGTGATAAGTGCCACAGAAGAAAAGTACAGAATCCAGTGTGGTGAGAAATACATTCCAGGAGGACTTGATGACATTGGGAAACACACAGGGCCTATGGAAAGGCCCTGAGACAGGAGGGTACTTAAGGCTGGAGAGCACAGCATATTGCCAGGGAGAGTGGCCAAGAGGAGACTGAAGGAAGTGGGCAGGGGTCAGATCAAGCAGGGTCTTGTAAAACTGGTGCTGACCAAGAGCACGGGCTGTGGAGTCAGGCAGATCTAGGCTGTGGAACTTGCGCCGCCCAGCCGTGAGACCTGAGACAAGTCACTTTAGCTCCCTCAGCCTCAGGGTCTCCTCTGTTAGCTGGGCACCCTGCAGGGTGGAAGGGAGGATGAAATGCAGAAGTACATGTACAGACCTTAGGACAGTACCTGGTATCCACAGTAGTAGTAATACTAGCTCTCCAGAAATGAGCTCTTCTCAAGACTTGCTGGCTTCCACGCAGAGGTTCCATTGCTTTCTCAGCATCCTGGTTCTACCCTTTGGAGTCCTTTTTTTTTTGAGACAGAGTTTCACTCTTGTTACCCAGGCTGGAGTGCAATGGCACGATCTCGGCTCACCACAACCTCCGCCTTCCAGGTTCAAGCAATTCTCCTGCCTCAGGCTCCCAAGTAGCTAGGATTACAGGCATGCACCACCATGCCCAGCTAATTTTGTATTTTTAGTAGAGACAGGGTTTCTCCATGTTGAGGCTGGTCTCGAACTCCTGACCTCAGGTGATCTGCCCGCCTCAGCCTCCCAAAGTGCTGGGATTACAGGCGTGAGCCACTGCGCCTGGCCTGGAGTCATTCTTGACTTCCTCCTGCCTGGTTTCTACTCATCTCACCAGTCTGAGCCTCCTTGGTCTCCCATCATCCCATTTACCCTCACAGCGCCCAGCCCTCAGCCAACCTGAGTCCTGCTGCTTTCCCTGCCTCTGCTGTCTCTCTCCAGCTCCTCCTGCAAATCTCCAGAGACACATGCTATGAACTCTCCCTCCCCTGCTCACAAGTGGGCCTGAGCCCCTCACTGCCTGCAGGTTAAAGGTCAAGCCCCTTTGCTTGACCCTCAAGCCCTCTCTAAACCCACCCTTGCCCTCTTATAGCAATCTTCCCTTGGGGTCAAACGTTCCTGAACATTCCTGCCTCCTGCCCTTTCATCTTCACTGATCCAAGCCCCACATGCTTTCCATTCCCAGTTCATTTCTTGCCTGCCTCCACTGTGCTGAGCAGGAATATCCCATATTGGCCATCCTGTATTAGAAAAAAACAGCTTTTGGGACAGACCTGTCTTTGATCCCTGGCTCTGCCACTTAGAAGCTGTGTGGATTTGATTAAGTTGCTCCTCTCCTCAGTTTCCTCATCTCTAATGAAGGCATAGTAATACTAACCCACAGGGATTGTGGGGATTAGATATGATGTATATATATGGTGCCTTGGATCCAGTCATCTCCAATGCACAAATGAGTTAGGAATCTTTACTTCTCTCCAGACCTCTCTCCTGAGCCTCAGACCTGTGTGTCCAGCAGATTCTAAGACATTTCCATCTGGATGTCCTACAAGAATCCTAAACTTAACATGTCCAAATCGGAATCCCTTATCTTCCTCCCAAACTTACTTCTTGAGGGTTCCCCATCCGTGAGGATAGCAGTGTTGGCCACTCAGTCCCCAAGCCAGAAGCCCGGAGGCTTCCCAGATACCTCCCTCACCTCACTGTTTTTGCTATATTGCTCAGGTTGGTATGGATGACAGGCGTGAGCCACCACGCCTGACCCCCTCACTGTTCATGCCCAGCACCGGCCATGTCCTGTCCTGTCCATCTTTCTCTGTTTCCCTCCCACAACTCAGTCCAGACCCTCCTTACTTCTTGCCTGTTTCCTCTGACCTGGGCTTCCTACAGCTCAGCTGGCCTTTCTCTGAAAAGCAACTCCTGTGGTTGGGATGAAGTTTCAATGCCCTGCTCAACACAGGTTGCCCTTCTTCACTTCTCCTGGCCTCTCTTGACCTGGCTTTCTCAAGGCCCCCAGGCATTCTGGGTCCCAGCCAGTGCAGAGCTCTGTGCATATCCTCCAGTCCCAGGAATGCTTTCCTATTCCCCAGCACTTGCTTTATCAGGCTACCTCCACCCATTCTTCAACATTTCAATAAAGGTTGAAAAGCCTGCCTCCTAGGCCAAGCTCGGTGGCTCATGCCTGTAATTCCAGCACTTTGGGAGGCCAAGGTGGGGAGATCATGAGGTCAGGAGATCGAGACTATCCTGGCTAATATGGTGAAACCTCATCTCTACTAAAAATACAAAAAAAGGCCAGGCGCGGTGGCTCAAGCCTGTAATCCCAGCACTTTGGGAGGCCGAGACGGGCAGATCACGAGGTCAGGAGATCGAGACCATCCTGGCTAACACAGTGAAACTCCGTCTCTACTAAAAAATATAAAAAACTAGCCGGGCGAGGTGGCGGGTGTCTGTAGTCCCAGCTACTTGGGAGGCTGAGGCAGGAGAATGGCGTGAACCTGGGAGGTGGAGCTTGCAGTGAGCTGAGATCCGGCCACTGCACTCCAGCCTGGGCGACACAGCGAGACTCCGTCTCAAAAAAAAAAAAAAAAAAAGCCTGCCTCCTGCCCCAGGGGGTACAAATCCCTCCCCTGGGCTCCATCTCCACAGGTAGCCTGTCTGCCCTGTTAGACTTTGGAAGGTGCTATTCCCAGCACCTGCCACACAGTGGGCATGTAATGAATGTGTGCTAAGTGACTGAATAAGTAAACAGAGGTGTTCGTTAATTTTAGTTCAGTTCCTTT
This sequence comes from Rhinopithecus roxellana, assembly GCF_007565055.1. Lineage (NCBI taxonomy): Eukaryota > Metazoa > Chordata > Mammalia > Primates > Cercopithecidae > Rhinopithecus > Rhinopithecus roxellana. Next base: position 14,827,373 of record NC_044567.1, on the reverse strand, counting down.
TTTTTTTTTTTTTTTTTTTTGAGACGGAGTCTTGCTCTGCTGCCCAGGCTGGAATGCAGTGGCCGGATCTCAGCTCATCGCAAGCTCCGCCTCCCGGGTTCAAGCCATTCTCCTGTCTCAGCCTCCCGAGTAGCTGGGACTACAGGCGCCCGCCTCGTCGCCCGGCTAGTTTTTTGTATTTTTTAGTAGAGACGGGGTTTCACCGTATTAGCCAGGATGGTCTCGATCTCCTGACCTCGTGATCCGCCCGTCTCGGCCTCCCAAAGTGCTGGGATTACAGGCTTGAGCCACCGCGCCCGGCCTTTTTTTTTTTTCTTTTTAAGATGGAGTCTTGCTCATTGCCCAGGCTGGAGTGCAGTGGCACGATCTCGGCTCACTGCAAGCTCCGCCTCCCGGGTTCACGCCATTCTCCTGTCTCAGCCTCCCAAGTAGCTGGGACTACAGGCGCTCGCCACCACGCCCGGCTAATTTTTTGTATTTTTAGCAGAGACAGGGTTTCACCGTGTTAGCCAGGATGGTCTCAATCTCCTAACCTCGTGATCCGCCCGCCTTGGCCCCCCAAAGTGCTGGGATTACAGGCGTGAGCCACCGTGCCCGGCCTTTTTTTTTGAGACAGAGTTTCACTCTTCTTGCCCAGGCTGGAGTGCAATGGAGTGATCTCAGCTCACTGCAACCTCCGCCTCCCTGGTTCAAGTGATTCTCCTACCTCAGCCTCCCAAGTAGCTGGGATTATCGGCAGCCCGGCTAATTTTGTATTTTCAGTAGAGGTGGGGTTTTACCATATTGGCCAGGCTAGTCTCTAACTCCTGACCTCAGGTGATCCACCTGCCTTGGCCTCCCAAAGTGCTAGGATTACAGCCTCAGGTGAGCCACCATGCCCAGCCTATTAGTTTTTAACATCCACTAATGGGCCTCACCCAGGCTCACTCCAGTCTTCCTTGTGAGTCCCGTGTGCTCCAGGGGCTCCCTCATTCTAATCAGCCACTTGCTGATTAGCCACTTACTAGTCTAGGTGGTTTTTTCAGTGCCCACAGCACTCATTTATTTCTCTGAATAATCTGTAAAGTATTTGATCACATGCTTTATTTTTGCTATTATGATTTTTAGTATATATTGTCATAAAAAATGAACATATTACAGCTTATTCACTCATTCAATTCGCCAGAACAGAGCACCCACTCTAGAAGAGGGGATCCACTCCGACGGGCTGTGACAGCAGCAGGTGCACAGTGAGGCCCAGGGACCAAGGAGAGAGGCAGGTGGGAACTTGGCAGGGGCCTCAGGGAAGGCAGCAGGGTCAGTAAGGTGGGCAAGGGGAAGGGAGAAGGGGAGCTTGGGCAGGGCAGAAAGATGTGGCAGCGATGGAGGACTTGGAGAACCACAGGTAGGCAGGTGTGGCAGGGCTAGGGACCAGGGCCTGTAGGCAGTGGGAGGTCTGGATGCCATGCCTGGAAACCGGTTCAGCCCTCAGGCACTGAGGCCCAGAAAATAGTGGGGTTTTTTTGTGTGTTTTGTTTTGTTTTGTTTTGCTTTGTTTTAGAAACAGGGTATTGCTCTGCTGCCCAGGCTAGAGTGTAGTGGTGCAATCGTATTTCACTGCAGCCTCCAACTCTTGGGCTCAGGCAATCTTCCTGCCTCACCCTGCTGACTAGCTGGGACTACTGGCATGAGCTATTGTGCCCATGTTTTGTTTTTATGTACTATAATGTCAGACTTGCAGGCTTGAACCGGAACTGGGTGGTACTGAGAGCAAAACCTGAAAGTTGTCCCCCACAACCCACTTCCCGTCACTTCCCAGGATGATCTTGTTGGAATGTGTCCTCTGGCCCCTTTTCAATGTATTTACCTACATACTCATGTACATATGTAGGATTTTTTTTTTTTTTTTTTTTTTGAGACGGAGTCTTGCTCTGTCACCCAGGCTGGAGTGCGGTGGCCGGATCTCAGCTCACTGCAAGCTCCGCCTCCCGGGTTTATGCCATTCTCCTGCCTCAGCCTCCGGGGTAGCTGGGACTACAGGCGCCCGCCACCTCGCCCGGCTAGTTTTTTGTATTTTTTAGTAGAGACGGGGTTTCACGGTGTTAGCCAGGATGGTCTCGATCTCCTGACCTCGTGATCCGCCCGTCTCGGCCTCCCAAAGTGCTGGGATTACAGGCTTGAGCCACCGCGCCCGGCCCCATATGTAGGATTTTTTTAAAAAAAAGCAGTTCCTTGCTATTTTTTAATTTTTTTTTTTTTTAAAAAGAATGTGTCTTCCTCTCAAAAATAACCACAGGTCAGGCACAGTGGCTCATGCCTGTAATCCCAGCACTTTGAGATGTCACGCGTGTCCGTGTGAAGAGACCACCAAACAGGCTCTTCCCATCCAGTGAAAGGGTCTACCCAGACCAAGAGGTATTTTAGCAACGAGGCTGTTTATTTCACCTGGGTGCAGGCGGGCTGAGTCCAAAGAGTCAGCAAAGGGTGGTGGGATTATCATTAGTTCTTATAGGTTTGGGATAGGTATATAAAATACATTCTTAACCACGAGGCAGAATATTACAAAGTACCTTCTTAAGGGAAGGGGAGACTATATCGTATCAGCTAGGGTGAGGCAGGAACAAATCACAATGGTGGAATGTCATCAGTTAAGGCCATTTTCACTTCTTTTGTGATTCTTCAGTTACTTCAGGCCATCTGGATGTATACGTGCAGGTCACAGGGGATATGATGGCTTAGCTTGGGCTCAGAGGCCTGATATTCCTGTCTTCTTATATTAATAAGAAAAATAACATAAAATAGTGTTGACGTGTTGGGGCAGCAAAAATTTTGGGGGGGTGGTATGGAGAGATAATGGGCGATGTTTCTCAGGTCTGCTTCAAGCGGGATTGGGGCGGCATGGGAACCTAGAGTGGGAGAGATTAAGCTGAATGAATATTTTGTGATAAGGTGTGATACTGTGGGGTTGTTAGAAGAAATATTTGTCATATAGAATGATTGGTGATGGCCTGGATACAGTTTTGTATGAATTGAAAACCTAAACGGAAGACACAAGCGCCAAATAAAAGAAGGAGAAAAATAGGTATTAAAGGACTAGTAATTGGGAGGACCCAGGACATCCAATTGGAGAGTGCCCAAGAGGGTTCAGCATAATTACTTGCTTGATTGGCGAGTTTTTGGGAAAAGACCATTAGTCTGTTTTACCTTTCCTGAAGATTGAGGATGGTAAGGGGTATGAAGTTTCCACTGAATACCAAGAGCCTGAGAAACTGCTTGGGTGATTTGACTAATAAAGGCAGGTCCATTATCGGACTGTATAGAGGTGGGAAGGCCAAACTGAGGAATTATGTCTGACAGAAGGGAAGAAATGACTGCAGTGGCCTTCTCAGACCCTGTGGGAAAGGCCTCTTCCCATCCAGTGAAAGGGTCTACCCAGACCAAGAGGTATTTTAGTTTCCTGACTCGAGGCATGTGAGTAAAGTCAATTTGCCAGTCCTGGGTGGGGGCAAATCCCCAAGCTTGATGTGTAGGGAAGGGAGGGGGTCTGAACAATCCCCAAGGAGTAGTAGAATAGCAGATGGAACACTGAGAAGTGATTTCTGTATGGATAGATTTCCACAATGGAAAGGAAATGAGAGGTTAGGTACTAAGAGGTGGGCTAGCAGCTTGTAACTTACATGAAAGAGGTCATGAAATGACAATAGGATAGAATGGGCCTGTGAGGCTGGAAGGAGATATTTTCCTTGATCCAAGAACCATTTGCCTTGTGTGGGAAGAGATTGATAGGTGGAAGTTTCAGTGGGAGAGTAGGTGGGAGTGACCGATGAGAAAGAGAAAAACTGACCGTGAGGGACAGAAGTTGGAATGCTAGCTGCTTCTTTAGCTACCTTATCAGCATAAGCGTTGCCCTGAGCGATGGGATCTGATGCCTTTTGGTGGCCCTTGTAGTGTATGACTCCAGCTTCTTTTGGAAGTAAAGCAGCCTTGAGAAGAGTTTTTATTAAGGAGGCATTAATGATGGAGGACTCTTGTGTAGTGAGGAAATTTCTTTCTGCCCATATAACAGCATGGTGGTGCAGGATATGGAAGGCATATTTAGAGTTAGTGTAAATATTGACACATAGTCCCTTTGCAAGAGTGAGGGCCTGAGTTAAGGCAATGAGTTCAGCTTGCTGAGAGGTAGTGTTGGGGGTGCAGAAAGTATATGTGTTAGGTGTAAGGAAGAAAATAGATTTTGGAAGTTATGAGAACTGTAGAGAGCATAGTTTGTGATTTTGAGGGCCTCTAAAAGTATTAAGGCAGTGGCAGTCACTGCACGCAGACATGAGGGCTAGGCTAACACAGTAAGGTCAAGTTGTTTAGATAAAAAGGCTACAGGGTGCAGTCCTGGTCCTTGTGTAAGAATTCCGGCCGGGCGCGGTGGCTCAAGCCTGTAATCCCAGCACTTTGGGAGGCCGAGACGGGCGGATCATGAGGTCAGGAGATCGAGACCATCCTGGCTAATACGGTGAAACCCCGTCTCTACTAAAAAATACAAAAAACTAGCCGGGCGATGAGGCGGGCGCCTGTAGTCCCAGCTACTCGGGAGGCTGAGACAGGAGAATGGCGTGAACCCGGGAGGCGGAGCTTGCAGTGAGCTGAGAGCCGGCCACTGCACTCCAGCCTGGCGGCAGAGCAAGACACTCCGTCTCAAAAAAAAAAAAAAAAAAAAAAAAAAAAAAAGAATTCCGACTGCACAGCCCTGCACTTCGGCTGTGTGTAATGAAAAGAGTTGGGATGAGTCAGGGAGAGCTCGTGGGGGAGCAGTCTCTAAAGCTGTCTTCGAGGAACAGAAAGAGTAGTGGGGAAAGGATTTAGGATCTATGGGGTCAGCTAGGTTTATCTAGAATAGAATAATGGGTTGTGGAGGGAGGTATTGAGGATAGGAGAGTATATGGGTTTGGCACCACAGGGTGGATAGGCAAGACAATTTGGTTGATAAAGCACAGATCCTGAACTAACCTGTAAGTCTTGTCTAACTTGTTGAACTAACCTGTAAGGTTTTTGGACAGGTAAAACGGGGGAATTGTAAGGAGAGTTTACAGGCTTTAAAAGGCCATGCTGTAACAGGCAAGTGATAACAGGCTTTAATCCTTTTAAAGCATGCTGTGGGATGGGATATTGGCATTGAGTGGGGTAAGGGTGATTAGGTTTTAATGGGATGGTAAGGGGTGCATGATCGGTTGCCAAGGAGGGAGTAGAGGTGTCCTATACTTGTGGATTAAGGTGGGGCGATAAAGGGGAGGATGTGAAGGGGCTTTGAACTGGGGAAAAGGGCAGCAATGAGGTGTGGCTATAGCCTAGGAATAGTCAGGGAAGCAGATAATTTAGTTAAAATGTCTTCACCTAATAGGGGAGCTGGGCAGGTGGGGATAACTAAAAAGGAGTGCGTAAAAGAATGTTGTCCAAGTTGGCACCAGAGTTGGGGAGTTTTAAGGGGTCTAGAAGCCTGGCCGTCAATATCCACAAGTTATGGAGGCAAAGGAAATAGGCCCTTGAAAAGAAGGTAATGTGGAGTGGGTAGCCTCTGTATGGATTAAGAAGGGGATGGACTTACCCTCCACTGTAAGAGTTACCCAAAGCTTGGCATCCATGATGGTCCAGGGGGCCTCTGAGGTGATCGGGCAGTGTCAGTCTTCAGCTGCTAAGCCAAGGAGATCTGGGAAGGAGTCAGCCAAGGAACGTTGGGTTTGGGCTCCAGGGGCTTTAGGAGCAGCGGCAATGTGAGTCAGACAGTCCGACCTCCAGTGGGGGCCCGCACAGACATGGCTTAGGAGGAATCCCAGGCTGTGGGCATTCTGAGGCACAGTGGCCAGGCTTTTGGCATTTGAAGCAAGGTCCACCGAGGATGTTTTGAAGGAGCTCCTAGGAGCTGTGGCTTGTATGTTCTGAAGTTCTTGTACGCTGGAGATGTGGTTGTGGGTTGTCTTACAGTGGAGGCAAGTAGCTGTAACTCAGAAATGTGTTGTTGCCTGGCTTCCTCCTCTCTATTATTGTACACCTTGAAGGCGAGGTTGATTAATTCCTGTTGCAGGGTTTGAGGGCCGGATTTCAATTTTTGAAGCTTTTTTCTAATGTCAGGAGCTGACTGGGTGATAAAATGAATATTAAGAATAAGGTGAGGCCGGGCGCGGTGGCTCAAGCCTGTAATCCCAGCACTTTGGGAGGCCGAGACGGGCAGATCACGAGGTCAGGAGATCGAGACCATCCTGGCTAACACAGTGAAACTCCGTCTCTACTAAAAAATATAAAAAACTAGCCGGGCGAGGTGGCAGGCGCCTGTAGTCCCAGCTACTGGGGAGGCTGAGGCAGAAGAATGGTGTAAACCCGGGAGGTGGAGCTTGCAATGAGCCGAGATCCGGCCACTGCACCCCAGACTGGGCGACAGAACCAGACTCCGTCTCAAAAAAAAAAAAAAAAAAAAAGAATAAGGTGTAGGCCAGGCATGGTGGCTCATGCCTGTAATCCCAGCACTTTGGGAGGCTGAGGAAGGTGGATCACGAAGTCAGGAGATTGAGACCATCCTGGCTAACACGGTGAAACCCTGTCTCTACTAAAAATACAAAAAATTAGCTGGGCATGGTGGTGGGTGCCTGTAGTCCTAGCTACTTGGGAGGCTGAGGCAGGAGAATGGTGTGAACCCGGGAGGTGGAGCTTGTAGTGAGCCAAGATCGTGCCACTGCACTCCAGACTCCAGCCTGGGCAACAGAGCAGGACTCTGTCTCAAAAAAAAAAAAAGAATAAGGTGGCCTTCTGGCCCCTCTGGGTCTAGGGCAGTAAAGCGTCTAAGGGTTACTGCTAAGCAAGCCATGAACTGGGCTGGGTTTTTATATTTGATGAAAAAGAGCCTAAACGCTAACTGATTTGGGAGAGGTGGGATAAAGAAAAAGGAACATTAACCTTGACTATGCCTTTAGCTCTAGCCACCTTTATAAGAGGAAATTGTTGGGCAGGTGGGGGAGGGCCAGTAGTGGAACGAAACTGTAAGGGGGACCAGGTGTGAGGAGGGGAAGTGATAACAGGATTATAGGGTGCGGGGACGGGGGGGGAGCAGAAGCTGAGGACAAATTGGGACCTGGTGAGGAGCAGCCTGGGGAGGAGAGGTCAGATGGGTCTGTAGAAAAGGAAGATTCGAAAGACTCAGTGATGCTTGGGGTTGGGACTGAAGGGACAGGCGGGAGGCAAAGAAGGAGGATGTGGGATAAGTCACACTGGGAACAGAGACTAGGGAGGGACCGACGTGTAAAAGAATGCCTGGGCGTCAGGCACCTCAGACCGTTTGCCCATTTTTCCACAAAATCATCCAGGTCTTGTAAAATGGAGAATCAAAAGTGCCGTTTTCTGGCTATTTAGAACCACTATGGCCAACTTTCCGCCCTCCATTCCCCCATTACAGAGTTTGTATTGGGGCCAAGTGGTGTTGCAGAAGAAAATAAGATGCTTAGATTTTAGGTCAGGCAAGAGTTGAAGAGGTTTTAAGTGTTTAAGAACACAGGCTAAGGGAGAAGATGGGGAAATGGAGGGCAGAAAGTTGCCCATAGTGAAGGAGGTAAGTTTAAAGAGAAAGGTAGAGACACAGAGAAGGCGGGTAGGGAGCAGCCCTGGACTGCAATGTGGGTGAGAGCAGCCAAAGCAAGCATCCCCGCAATTGACTTGTCATCGAGGGAATTTGGGTGAATGACCAAGGTAGGCGTCCCTGCGGTGATCAGACACAATGGAATGTGGGTGAATAATCAATCAGGCATCGCTGCAGTGATTAAAAACCAAGGGAAGACTGTCTTCCCAAGTCCGTGCTCAGCGCCGGAGTTTTGGGTCCATGGATGAAATGTGTCTCATCCTTGCCAGGCTGGACATTGTCCCTCCAACTGAAACCCTGAGTTTCTGAGGCCAAGGCTCCTGTCTTTGCCTTCGTTCTGTTTCCACAGTGCCTAGAAGAGCTGATTTCTAGTGAATGGCTTATTTTGCTTCTTCCCCACAGTAACCTTCCTGATGCAAAATCCAGAGCCCTTGACAACATTGGCAGAGTTTTTGCCAGAGGTGGGAAATTCCAGCAAGCCATTGACACGTGAGTGACCAAGAATTGCCTCTTCCCCACCTCCATGATTAGAACTTCTCATCCTAACATGAAAATTTGTTTCCAGTGATAAGAATCCAGCCTGGGCAACATAGGAAGACTCCCTCTCTACAAAAAAAAAAAAAAAAAAAAAAAAAAAAATTAGCCGGGCATACCGTCCTGTGCCTGTGGTCCCAGCTACTTGGGAGGCTGAGGTGGGAGGATTACATGAGCCTGGGAGGTTGAGGCTGCAGTGAGACATGATCACACTACTGCACTCCAGCCTAGACCATATGTTACCGGTGGAAGGTATCCCAAGTTATTGGCAGTCAATCTGTACAGGTCTGCAGCAACCTCAATTCTTGCCTCCTCAGAAGAAAGAATTTGAATGAGGAGTGGAAGTTTATTAAAAAGCTAGGCCGGGGCTAGGCCCTGTGGCTCACGCCTGTAATCCCAGCACTTTGGGAGGCTGAGGTGGGCAGACCACGAGGTCAAGAGATCGAGACCATCCTGGTCAACATGGTGAAACCCCGTCTCTACTAAAAATACAAAATTTAGCTGGGCGTGGTGGTGCATGCCTGTAATCCCAGCTGCTCAGGAGGCTGAGGCAGGAGGATCACTTAAACCCGGGGAGGCAGAGGTTGCAGGGAGCCGAGATTGCACCATTGCACTCCAGCCTGGGTGACAGAGTGAGACTCCATCCAAAAAAAAAAGGCCGGGCACGGTGGCTCACGCCTGTAATCCCAGCACTTTGGGAGGCGGAGACGGGCAGATCACGAGGTCAGGAGATCGAGACCATCCTGGCTAACACATCACCGTGCCTGGCTAATTTTTGTAATTTTTTGTAGAGATGGGGTTTTGCCGTGTTGCCCAGGCTCGAACTCCTTGGCTTAAGCAGTCCATCCACCTTGGCTTCCCAAAGTGCTAGGGTTACAGGAATGAGCCACCATACTTAGTAATATTCTTTTTTTGTTTTGGAGACGGAGTCTCGCTCTGTTGCCCAGGCTGGAGTACAGTGGCCAGATCTCAGCTCATCGCAAGCTCCGCCTCCTGGGTTTATGCCATTCTCCTGCCTCAGCCTCCCGAGTAGCTGGGACTACAGGCACCCGCCACCTCGCCCGGCTAGTTTTTTGTATTTTTTAGTAGAGACGGGGTTTCACCATGTTAGCCAGGATGGTCTCGATCTCCTGACCTCGTGATCCGCCCGTCTCGGTCTCCCAAAGTGCTGGGATTACAGGCTTGAGCCACCGCGCCCGGCCGGTAATATTCTTAAACATTATTTGTGTTGTGTGTATGTGTGTGTGTGTTGAGATGGGGTCTTGCTCTGTCACCCAGTCTTGGAGTGAAGTGGTGTGGTCTTGGCTTACTGCAACCTCCACCTCCCAGGTTCAAGTTACTCTTCTGCCTCAGCCTCCTGAGTAGTTGGGGCTACAGGCGCCTGCCACCATGCCTGGCTAATTTTTGTATTTTTAGTAGAGAGAGGGTTTTGCCATGTTGGCTAGGCTGGTTTCGATCTCCTGACCTCAGATGATCTGCCCACTTCAGCATCCCAAAGTGCTAGAGACATGAGCCACCACGCCAGCCTCAACTGTTGTATTAAATTCCACATTCCGCTGGGCGCGGTGGCTCAAGCCTGTAATCCCAGCACTTTGGGAGGCCGAGATGGGTGGATCACGAGGTCAGGAGATCGAGACCATCCTGGCTAACACGGTGAAACCCCGTCTCTACTAAAAAATACAAAAAACTAGCCGGGCGAGGTGGCGGGTGCCTGTAGTCCCAGCTACTTGGGAGGCTGAGGCAGGAGAATGGCATGAACCCGAGAGGAGGAGCTTGCAGTGAGCTGAGATCCAGCCACTGCATTCCAGCCTGGGTGACAGAGCAAGACTCCGTCTCAAAAAAAAAAATAAAAAAAAAAATAAATTCCACGTTCCATAGATGTTACCAAAATAGTCTCAGTAGTCTTAAAATATCATTATGCTTATGAACTCCACCCTTGTATCTAAAAGAACTGGTAGTTGGAGAACAAGTTTTATTCTGCCACCCAGCAGGAAGCCTTGGCATCCTGTGGCCTAGTGCATGGTTTTGGGGGATGAAGCTGACCCTTGTTCTTCATGTCCCCAGGTGGGAAGAAAAGATCCCTCTGGCAAAAACCACCCTGGAGAAGACCTGGCTGTTCCATGAGATTGGCCGCTGCTACTTGGAGCTGGACCAGGCCTGGCAGGCCCAGAATTACGGCGAGAAGTCCCAGCAGTGTGCCGAGGAGGAAGGGGACGTTGAGTGGCAACTGAATGCCAGTGTTCTGGTGGCCCAGGCACAAGGTATGGGCTCAGAGATGACCACCCTACCTTTCCCAGCCTTCAGGCCCAGCTCACACCAGGGGTAGGAGTCCTGTGGACTGAGTTTACCATCCCAGTGTTTTTCCTTCCCAGATTGTTCTGAGAGTGGGGATAAGCCACTCCATTTTGACCAGCACGTGGTGAGTGCCTACATTAAGCAAAACTTGGTTAGAGCTTGGGGCACCTTGAGCCTACCTCTGCCCTTGAGGAGCGCAGCTGCAGACCCACACAGCCTGTCGTCTTTATAACAGAGCCCATGTGTTGAGCCACTTTCCTTCTGCCTTGGTACTTTTTTTTGTTTTGTTTTGTTTTTGAGACAGAGTTTCGCTGCTGTTGCCCAGGATGGAGTGCAGTGGTGTGATCTCAGCTCACTGCAACCTCCGCCACCCAGGTTCAAGTGATTCTCCTGCCTCAGGCTCCCAAGTAGCTGGGATTACAGGCGTCTGTCACCATACCTGGCTAATATTTTGTGTTTTTAGTAGAGACAGGGTTTCACCATGTTGGCTAGGCTGGTCTCAAACTCTTGACCTCAGGTGATCCAACTGCCTCAGCCTCCCAAAGTGCTAGGATTACAGGCATGAGCCACCGTGCCTGGCCCTGTTTTGTTTTTTGAGACGAAGTCTCGCTATGTTACCCAGGCTAGAGTGCAGTGGCATGATCTTGGCTCACTGCAACCTCGGCCTCCTGGGTTCAAGTAATTATCCTGCTTCAGCCTTCAGAGTAGCTGGGATTACAGGCACACACCACCACACCTGGCTAATTTTTGTATTTTTAGTAGAGATGGGGTTTCACCACATTGGTCAGGCTGTTCTCGAACTCCTGACATCAGGTGATCCATCCGCCTCAGCTTTCCAAAGTGCTGGGATTATAGGCATGAGCCACAACACCCAGCCAGCATTCTTGTATTGAATCATTATGATGTAGGCATTATCATCATCCTCACTTTAGAGATAGGGAAACTGAGGCACAGAGAGGTTCAGTAGACTCTCCAAGCCCCATGGGGGAACCGGTTTTTTTGTTTGTTTGTTTGTTTTGAGACGGAGTCTCGCTCTGCCACCCAGGCTGGAGTGCAGTGGCGCAATCTCGGCTCACTGCAAGCTCTGCCTCCCGGGTTCATGCTGTTCTCCTGCCTCTGCCTCCCGAGTAGCTGGGACTACAGGCGCCCGCCACTAGGCCCGTCTAATTTTTTTTTCGTATTTTTAGTAGATATGGGGTTTCACTGTGTTAGCCAGGATGGTCTCGATCTCCTGACCTCATGATCCACCCGCCCCAGCCTCCCAAAGTGCTGGGATTAGAGGCGTGAGCCACTGTGCCCGGACTTTTTTTTTTTTGAGATGCAGACTCACTCTGTCACCCACGCTGGAGTGCAGTGGCGCAATCTTAGCTCACTACAACCTCTGCCTCCTGGCGTCAAGTGATTGTCCTGTCACATTGAGATAACTTTAAATTACATATTCAGTTAAAAATTAGGCTGGGGCCAGGCGCAGTGGCTCACGCATGTAATCCCAGCACTTTGGGAGGCCCGGCCTCAAGTCTGTAAATTTTCTAAAAATCATTGAACTTTATCCTTACTAGCCGGTGAACTTTATTTATGTATTTTTTTGAGAAGGAGTCTCACTCTGTCGCCCAGACTGGAGTGCAGTGTCACCATCTTGGCTCATTGCAACCTCCGCCTCCCAGGGTCTAGTGATTTTCCTGTCACATTGAGATAACTTTAAATTACATATTCAGTTACAAATTAGGCTGGGGCCAGGCGTGGTGGCTCACGCATGTAATCCCAGCACTTTGGGAGGCCGAGGCAGGTGGATCACTTGAGGTCAGGGGTTTGGTACCAGTCTGACCAACAAGATGAAACCTTGTCTCTACTAAAAATACAAAAATTAGCTGGGTGTGGTGGCACACACCTGTAGTCCCAGGTACTCAGGAGGCTGAGGCAGGAGAACTGCTTGAACCCGGGAGGCAGAGGTTGCAGTGAGCCCAGATTGTGCCACTGCACTCCAGTCTGGGTGAAAGAACGAGACTCTGTCTCAAAAAAAAAAAAAAAAAAAAAAAAAAATTAGCCTGGGCACAGTGGCTCACACTTGTAATCCTGGCACTTTGGGAGGCCAAGGTGGGAGGATCGGTTGAGCCCAGGAGTTTGATACCAGCCTGGGCAACATAGGGAGATCTCATCTTTACAAAAAATAAAGCAACATAAAGAGACTGCATCTCTACAAAAAATAAAAAATTAGGGCCAGGCACGGTGGCCCATGCCTGTAATCCCAGCACTTTGGGAGGCCGAGGTGGGCAGATCACAAGGTCAGGAGTTCAAGACCAACCTGGCCAACATAGTGAAACCCCATCTCTACTAAAAATCCAAAAACTTAGCTGGGCATAATGGCACACGCCTGTAATCCCAGCTACTTGGGAGGCTGAGGCAGGAGAGTTGCTTGAACCTGGAAGGTGGAGGTTGCAGTGAGCTGAGATTGTGCCACTGTACTCCAGTCCAGGCGACTGTGAAAAAAAAAAAAAAAATTAGCTGAGTGTGGTGGCAGGCACCTGTGATCCCAAATATTTGGGAGGCTGAGGTGGAAGGATCGCCTGAGCCCAGGTTGAGACTGCAGTGAGCCATGATCATACCACTGCATTCCAGCCTGGGATACAGAGCGAGACCCTGACCCTCACTCAAAAAAAAAAACAGAAACAAAGAGAAAGAATGAAAGAATAGTCCTGAATGATTTACGCTCTTGAATAAGCATGTGACTCCTCTGCAGACCTTTAATGTCAGAGTCCCACTGGTCTTGGAAGGAATACTGTGACTCCACATATTTTCAGAATTACATTTAAATTTCCTTTCAAGTGTAATAGCCTTCGTTTTTTTTTTTCTTTTTTGAGATAGAGTCTTGCTTTATCACCCAGATTTTAGTGCAGTGTCACATCCGTGCATTCATGGCTCACTGCAGCCTCAACCTCCCAGGCTCCAGTGATTCTGTCTCCTCAGTCTCCCAAGTCGCTGGGACCACAGGTGCATGTCACCATGCCTGGCAAATTTTTTTTTTTTTTTGGTAGAAACGGGGTCTCCCTATGTTGCCCAGGCTGTTCTGGAACTCCTGAGCTCAAGCAGTGCTCCCACCTTGGCCTCCCAAAGTGCTGGGATTACAGGTGTGAGCCACTGTGTCTGGCCAAGTGTAATAGCCTTTTATTTAATTTTATTTATTTATTTGTGAGATAGAGTTTCACTCTTTCACCCAGGCTGGAATGCAGTGGTGCAATCTCAGCTCAGTGCAACCTCTGCCTTCCAATTTCAAGTGATTCTTCTGCCTCAGCCTCCCAAGTAGCTGGGATTACGTGCGTCCACCACTATGCCTGGCTAATTTTTGTATTTTCAGTAGAGATGGGCTTTCACCATGTTGGCCAGGCTGATCTCGATCTCCTGACCTTGTGATCTGCCTGTCTCAGCCTCCCAAATTGCTGGGATTACCACTATGCCTGGCTAATTTTTGTATTTTCAGTAGAGATGGGCTTTCACCATGTTGGCCAGGCTGATCTCGATCTCCTGACCTTGTGATCTGCCTGTCTCAGCCTCCCAAATTGCTGGGATTACAGGCGTGAGACACCGTAACTGGCTGTAATGGCCTTTTAAAGTCTGACTTACGAGCACAAGGGCTTATTTTCCCCATGGGTCTCAAAGCAGTGCTTAGGAGGAGGATAGATCTTGGATATACTCAATTGTAAAAGAAAGCAGTGGTTTGTGAAGACCTTGGCTGGTAAGCACTTTCTCCTTTATGAAGCTCTTGGCCAGGCGGGGAGGTTCATGCCTGTAATCCCAGCACTTTGGGAGGCCAAGGTAGAGGATTGCTTGAGGCCAGGAGTTCGAGACCAGGCTGGGCAACATGGTGAGACCCTGTCTCTATTAATTTAATTATATATATATATATATATATATTTTTTTTTTTTTTTTTTTCTTTTTTGAGACGGAGTCTCGCGCTGTCACCCAGGCTGGAGTGCTGTGGCCGGATCTCAGCTCACTGCAAGCTCTGCCTCCCGGGTTCACGCCATTCTCCTGCCTCAGCCTCCCGAGTAGCTGGGACTACAGGCGCCGCCACCTCGCCCGGCTAGTTTTTTGTAGTTTTTAGTAGAGACAGGGTTTCACCGTGTTAGCCAGGATGGTCTCGATCTCCTGACCTCGCGATCCGCCCGTCTCGGCCTCCCAAAGTGCTAGGATTACAGGCTTGAGCCACCGCGCCCGGCCTATATATATTTTTTGAGGCAGGGTCTCACTCCGTCACCCAGGCTGGAGTGCAGCAGTGCAATATGGGCTCACTGCAACATTGACCTTCCGGGCTCAAGGGATCCTCCCATCTCAGCCTCCCAAGTAGCTGGGACTACATGCATGCGGCCCCACACCCAGCTGATTTTGTATTTTTGGTAGAGATGGGGTCTTACTATGTTGCCCAGGCTAGTCTTGAACTCCTGGTTCAAGTGATCCGCCTGTCTTAGCCTCCCAAAGTGCTGGGATTACAGGTTTGAGCCACCGCACCTGGCCTATGTATGTGTGTATGTATGTATGTATGTATGCATTTTTAATTAATTTTTTTTTTGAGACAATCTTGCTCTGTCATCCAAGCTGGAGTGTAATGCCGCAATCTCGGCTCACTGCAACCTCTGCCTCCCGGGTTCAAGCAATTCTTGTGCCTCAGCCTCCTGAGTAGCTGGGTTTACAGTCGCCCGTCACCATGCTTGGCTAATTTTTGTATTTTTTGTAGAGACCGGATTTCACCATGTTGGCCAGACTGGTCTCAAACTCCTGACCTCAAGCAATCCGCCCACCTTGGCCTCCCAAAGTGCTGGGATTACAGGTGTGAGCCACCACGCCCAGCCTGACCTATGTATTTAATTTTTTAAAATGAAATGAAGCTCTGAGGACTCAAATCAGTCACTCAATCTGTTAATCATTTCAGTCCCAGCTCCAGCACTAATTGGCACAGAGAGCCCAGATGAGCCACTTTTTCTATGGGTTCAGATTGTACCTGAGTAGGGCCTGGACTCGAGACAGCTGAGGTTCCAGCAGCTGGCCTATGGGTTGCATCCAGCCCTCCATGCTTTGTTTGGTCTGCATATCATTTTTGAAAAAAACGAATGACCATTTTAAAAATACGAATTTCTGGCCAAGCGGTGGCTCACACCTGTAATCCCAGCACTTTGGGAGGCCGAGGCGGGCAGATCACCTGAGGTCAGGGTTTGAGACCAGCCTGATCAACATGACAAAACCCCATCTCTACTGAAAAAACAAAATTAGACTGAGCGCAGTGGCTCACGCCTGTAATCCCAGCACTTTGGGAGACCGAGGCAGGAGGATCACAAGGTCAGGAGATGGAGACCATCCTGGCTAATACGGTGAAACCCCATCTCTACTAAAAATATAAAAAATTAGCCGGGCATGGTGGCGGGCACCTGTAGTCCCAGCTACTCGGGAGGCTGAGGCAGGAGAATGGCGTGAACCCAGGAGGCGGAGCTTGCAGTGAGCCGATATCGCACCACTGCACTCCAGCCTGGGCAACCAGAGTGAAACTCTGTCTCAAAAAAAAGAAAAAAAAAAATTAGCCAGGTGTGGTGGCACACGCCTGTAATCCCAGCTACTCGGGAGGCTGAGGCAGAAGAATCGCTTGAATCTGGGAGGCAGAGGTTGCAGTAAGCCAACATCGCACCATTGCACTCCAGCCTGGGCAACAAGAGTGAAACTCTATCTCAAAAAAAAAACAAAAACAAAAGAATTTCCTCTTCCGGAACAATCTAAAGATGGAGCAGGATGCAGTTTTCTCCTCCACTCTAGAGACACATGATGTGTGCACTAGACTGCACCACAGTCCCCTTCTCTAACCAACCCCTTTGAATGACCTGAAACCCAAGGCCCAGGTTCCTCAGCCCTGGTTCTCAGTGGTGACACAGCCCAGGAACACGGTGGAAGGGATGGTGCTGAGCAGCTCAGTGATGCTTCCCTGGGGCCTGGGACGGACTACAGCTCACACAAGCTTCTGATGGGCCCTGGCAGTGCTCGAGCAGCCAGAGGCTCCATGATGCCCCACACATAGTCACACTCTATCTGTGTTGTGCCTTCTCCCCTTGCTCTCCAGTGAAGCTGAGAGACTTCGAGTCAGCCGTGAACAATTTTGAGAAGGCCCTGGAGAGAGCGAAGCTTGTGCATAACAATGAGGCGCAGCAGGCCATCATCAGCGTGAGCCTTTCCACCCGCCGGGCTTCGGGTGTCGGGAGTGGGGTCGGGTGGTCAGGCCTTCAGTTCCCCCTCGGCCTGCTTGGGTGGCCATTCCACAGTCTTTTTTTTTTTTTTTTTTTTTTTTGAGATGGAGTCTTGCTCTGTTGCCCAGGTTGGAGTGTAATGGCATGATCTTGGCTCACTGCAACCTTCACCTCCCAAGTCCAAGCAATTCTCTTGCCTCAACCTCCCAAGTAGCTGGGATTACAGGTGCATGCCACCAGGCCCGGCTAATTTTTGTATTTTTAGTAGAGGCAGTGTTTCTCCATGTTGGCCAGGCTGGTCTCGAACTCCTGACCTCAGGTGATCCACCTGCCTCGGCCTCCCAAAAGTGCTGGGATTACAGGCGTGAGTGACTACGTGCGGCCCCACAGCCGTTTATTATCCACCAACTGTAGGACACGCCCTAGATGGGGTGATGGCTTTGAAGTGTCTGCTATTGCCATCAGTTTGTATAGTAACCCAGGACACAGTTTTATTTGAAAAACAAAAATCAGAAAAAAAATTATTTATTTATTTATTTATTTATTTATATTTATTTACTTATTATTATTATTTTTTTTTGAGACAGAGTCTCGCTCTGTCGCCCAGGCTGGAGTGCAGTGGCATGATCTTGGCTCACTGCAAGCTCCGCCTCCTGGGTTCAGGTCATTCTCTTGCCTCAGCCTCCTGAGTAGTTGGGACTACAGGCGCCCGTCACCATGCCTGGCTAATATTTTGTATTTTTAGTAGAGACAGGGTTTCGCTGTGTTAGCCAGGATGGTCTTGATCTCCTGACCTCATGATCCGCCCACCTCGGCCTCTCAAAATGCTGGGATTACAGGCATGAGCCACCGTGCCCAGCCCAGAAACAAAAATTTTACAAAATCTATTTACCTCTGCTATGTACTCTGCATGATGATATTTCCTGTTGCATTCTGTTTTCTTATTTTTTATTTATTTATTTATTTATTATTGAGACAGGGTCTCACTCCTGTTGGCCAGGTCAGAATGCAGTGGCAGTATTATGGCTCATTGCAGCCTCGACCTCCTGGGTTCAAGTTATCCTCCTGCTTCATTTTAAAGTTTTTTTTGTAGAGATGAGGTCTCACTATGTCTTGAACTGAGCTCAGGCAATCCACCCTCTTCTTCAGCCTCCCAATGTGCTGGGATTACGGGTGTAAACTATGCTTGGCTTTTAAAAATTTTATTTTATTTTATTTTTTTGAGACTGAGTCTCGCCTGTCACCCAGGCTGGAGTGCAATGGTGCGATTTCGGCTCACTGCAACCTCCGCCTCCCAGGTTCAAACGATTCACCTGCCCTCCCGAGTAGCTGGGATTACAGGCGCGCCCCCACCACGCCCAGCTAATTTTTGTATTTTTAGTAGAGATGGGGTTTCACCATGTTGGCCAGGCTGGTCTCAAACTCCTGACCTCAGGTGATCTGCCCACCTCAGCCTTCCAAAGTGATGGGATTACTGGTGTGAGCCACCATGCCCGGCCTTTTTTTTTTTTTTTTTTTGAGGCGGAGTCTCACTCTGTCGCCCAGGCTGGAGTGCAGTGGCGCGATCTCAGCTCACTGCAAGCTCCGCCTCCCGGGTTCACGCCATTCTCCTGCCTCAGCCTCCCGAGTAGCTGGGACTACCGGCGCCCGCCACCGGCGCCCGGCTAATTTTTTGTATTTTTAGTAGAGACGGGGTTTCACCATGGTCTCGATCTCCTGACCTTGTGATCCCCCCGCCTCGGCCTCCCAAAGTGCTGGGATTAAAGGTGTGAGCCACCGCACCCGGCCCTTTTTTTTTTTTCTTTTTTTAAATAGAGACAGGGCCAGGCATGGTGGGACCTGGCCTGGGACCCACCCGTGTTGCTGGGTCTCGGTAACATGGCAAAACCCTATCTCTAAAAAATAAAAAAAGTTAGCCAGGCGTGGTGACATACGCCTATAGTTCCAGCCACTTGGAAGGCTGAGGTGGGAAGACCACTCAAGCCTGAGAAGTTGAGGCTGTAACAGGGAGTGATCTCACCCCTGCACTCCAGCCTGGTGACAGAGCAAGACCCTGTCTCTAAATAAATAAATAAATAAGTAGAGATGGAGTCTCAGTATATTGGCCAGGCTAGTCTCAAACTCTTGGCCTCAAATGATTCTCCTGCCTTGGCCTGCCAAAGTGCTGGGATTACAGGCATGGGCCACTGTGCCTAACCTTATTTTCTTATTTTCTTTTTCTTTTTACTTTTTATTTATTTTTTTTTAGACAGTGTCTCTCTGTCACACAGGCTTAGTGCAGTGATGAGATCATAGCTTACTGTAGCCTTGACCTCCTGGGCCGAGGCAATCCTCACACCTTAGCCTGCCATCTAGATGGAAATACAGATGCATGTCACCATGCTGGGGGCTAATTTTTTATTTTTTGTAGACTCAGGGTCTTACTCTGTTACCCAGGCTGGTCTCAAACTCTTGGACTCAAGTGATCCTCCGGCCTTGGGCTTCCAAAGTGCTGGGACTGAGCCACTGTACCCAGCCCTCATTTTCTTTTATCAGCAGTTCTCCAGCGTTTTGGCACAAGGCTCCAGTTTTGTGGAAGACAATTCTTCCATGGGCTGGTAGCGGGGGGAATGGTTTCAGGATGAAACTGTTCCGCCTCAGATCATCAGACATTAGATTCTCATGAGGAGCGTGCATCATAGATCTCACATGTGCAGTTCCCAATAGGGTCTCCCTCCTATGAGAAGCTAATGCCACCACTGATCTGACAGCGTAATGCTCACTTGCCCACCCTCTACTCACCTGCTGTGTGGCCCGGTTCCTAACAGGCCATGGACCAGTCAGTGGCCCAGGGGTTGGGGACCCCGGTCTAAATTGACGTTAGGACTTGAAGTTTGGAAAATACTACCTCTTCCAGGAGACAAGAAATCTAGTGTGATTTCCTCATTCTCTTGCCTAAACCCT
The DNA here is from genome assembly GCF_007565055.1 of Rhinopithecus roxellana. Taxonomy (NCBI): domain Eukaryota; kingdom Metazoa; phylum Chordata; class Mammalia; order Primates; family Cercopithecidae; genus Rhinopithecus; species Rhinopithecus roxellana. The sequence continues at coordinate 14,807,786 of NC_044567.1, read as the reverse complement.
TTATTGCTGCCTAGGTGTCTCTGTTCCTGACTTTTCCTCACAGGGGTAGGAAGGCATTGGGTAAGCTCTCCCCTGTGGGCCTCTGCAGCCTTCCTGCTGGTCAGTCCCCAGCCCCCATCACCTTGCATTCCGGCTCCAGCCAATACCAGCTTCCTGTCTTCTTAAACAGGCTTTCTTTTTTCTTTTCTTTTTCTTTTTCTTTTTTTTGAGACAAGGTCTTGCTCTGTCACCCAGGCTAGAGTGCAGTGGTGTGACCACAGCTCACTACAGCCTTGATCTCTGGGCTCAAGAGATAAGTATCTGGGACTACGAGTGTGGGCCACCATGCCTGGCTGATATTTTTAAATTTTATTTTTTGTAGAGATGAGGTCTTGCTATATTGCCCAGGCTGGTCTTGAGCTCCTGAGCTCAAGCAATCCTCCTGTCTCAGCCTTTTAAAGTGTTGAGTTTATAGGTATGAGCCACCATACCAGGCCTGAACAGCTTTCTTATGCCTCATAACGTATGCTGTTATATCTGCCTGGAATATTCTAAACTTTCCCTTCCCACCTCCTTCACCTGGCTAACTCCCACTCAACCTTTAGGTTTCAGGTTAGATGTCCCCTCTTCGAGGCGGCCTTCTCTGACCCCTCAGTCTGGGTGAGGAGCCCTCACATCTGGCTTTCACAGCCTCAATATGTCCCCCATCAAAGTCCACATTGTGCACTTGTAATTGCCTAGACTTCCATTGCTCAAGGAGGCAGCTGCTAGCCACGTGTGGCTACTTAGAGTAAAGTTAATTAAAACTAGGCTGGGTGTGGTGGCTTATGCCTGTAATCCCAGCACTTTGGGAGGCCCAGGCGGATGGATCACTTGTCAGGAGTTTGAGACCAACCTGGCCAACATGGTGAAACCCCATCTCTATTAAAAATACAAAAAATTAGCTGGGTATGGTGGCACACATCTGTAGTCCCAACTACTTGGGAGGCTGAGGCAGAAGAATCGCTTGAACCTGGAAGGTGGAAGTTGCATGAGCCAAGATCATGCCATTGCACTCCAGCCTAGGCAACAGAGCGAGACTCCATCTCAAAAAAAAAAAGAAAATAAAATAAAATTATCAGTCACACTAGCACATTTCTTTTTTTTTTTTTTTTTTTTTTGAGACGGAGTCTCGCTCTGTCACCCAGGCTGGAGTGCAGTGGCGCGATCTCGGCTCACTGCAACCTCCACCCCTCCAGGTTTAAGCAATTCTCTGCCTCAGCCTCCGGAGTAGCTGGGATTACAGGCACGTGCCACCATGCCCAGCTCATTTTTTTGTATTTTTAGTAGAGATGGGGTTTCACCATCTTGGCCAGGCTGGTCTTGAACTCCTGACCTCATGATCCATCTGCCTTGGCCTCCCAAAGTGCTGGGATTACAGGCGTGAGCCACTGCACCCAGCCACACTAGCCACATTTCAAGTCATTAATAGCCACATGTGAGGCCGGGTGTGGTGGCTCATGCTTGTAATCCCAACACTTTGAGGCCGAGGCTGGTGGATCACAAGGTCAGGAGATTAAGACCATCCTGGCCAACATTGTCTGTACTAAAAATACAAAAAATTAGGTGTGATGGCACACACCTGTAGTCCCAGCTACTTGAGAGGCTGAAGCAGGAGAATCGCTTGAACCTGAGAGGTGGAGGTTGCTGTGAACCAAGATCTTGCCACTGCACTCCAGCCTGGGCGACAGAGCAAGACTCTGTCTCAAAAAAAAAAAAAAAAAAAAACAGCCACTGTGGCCTATGAGTGCTACGTAATACAGATCTAGAATATTCCCATTGTGACAGAAATTTCTGTTGAATAGTGCTGGCCTGGCCTAGACTGTGTCAGGAGGCAGAGACCAGAGGAGAAACTTGGAGGTGCTCTGGGCTCCCCAACCCCACCCACTCCCAGTGCATCCAGGTAGACAGACGCACAAGTTCAGTAAAGTCTGCACACTGACCTCACAGGTGCACACTCACCCAGGCCTCTTCCTTTCGCTGCTGACCAGACAGTTTCCCTAAGCCCTTCCCATAGCCAAATTCCAGAGCACCACTGGCATGCAGCTGGACCCCAGGAAGTATCTGCTGGAGTGAAGTAAATGAGGCCCCTGTCCTCGGGGAGCTTGTGCCATGATTGAAAGAAACCAGACTGCATAACTTGTGGGCAGCAAAGGGGCATGGCCTCAGGGACCAGCCTGGGGTCTGTAGGCACTGGGCAAAGGGAGCAGGGACCCTGAGAAGTGAAGGCTCAGGACACTCCCAGTTGGAGGAAGACCTCATGCTGTGCTCTGAAGGACTAGGATAGCAGAGCTGGCCAGGCCGAGGAGGTGCAAGTGCACTGAAGACGTGGGAGGCCAGCGCTGAGGGCCAGTGGCCGGCAGAAGAGAGATCCTGGCCTGGGTCCAAGAGCTTGGGGGTTCCCGATGGTGGGGGTGGGGTGACGAAGCCCCAGACAGTTAGCCCACCAGCCTGGACTTGAAGGGCTGTGGACAGCAGAGAAGTGACCGGATCCCCTCTGTCTTTTGGGAGGCAGGTTCATGGTGAGCTGTTTGTGAGGACTGTGGTGAGGCTAACACTGCCCTCTCAGGGTGAAGCAATCATACCCAAAAGACCCCAGCAGGCGCAGTCTATCCTCTGCCACCACACGGCCCAGGGGAGCCCAGGCCTAGCACATTGTCGTCCTCATTGTATATGCTATGTCCCCAGCTCTGGCTTCCAGGCAAAGAGCACCCACCTCACTGCAGCCCTGCCAGATGTGCCATGCGCCACATACTTCCGTGTGATCACTCTGCAGACAGAGAGCATGGCCGTTCAGTTCAGGAAATATTCACTGAATGTAGATTGGCTCCAGGCTGCCAAGCCCAAAGGTGTACGGCCATGCTCCTGGCCCACAAGATTACAGTAAAAGGCCAGACACAGTGGCTCACACCTGTCATCCCAGCACTTTGGGAGGCTGAGGGTGGGAGGATCACTTGGGTACAGGAGTTCTAGACTAGCCTGGGCATCACAGGAAGACCCTGTCTCTTAAAAAAAAAAAAAAAAAAAAAAAAAAAACAGCTACTCAGGAGGCTGAGGCAGGAGAATGGCTTAAACCCGGGAGGCGGAGCTTGCAGTGAGCAGAGATGGTGCCACTGCACTCCAGCCTGGGCAACAGAGTGAGACTTGGTCTCAAAAAAACACACAAAGCACAAACCCTGGTTCATGACCAGCGCCATAGGGGACTAGGGGAATTCAGGGTGAGAGAGCCTCCACTGGGAGGCAGAGCTGAAGGCTTTCCAGCAAGGAGGATTTGAGGTCACCTTGAAGGCTAGGCAGTGGTTTTGAAGGGTTAGGGGGAAAGAGAAGGTCCCTGTGACCCTCAGTGACTCCTCATGGGACCAGGCCCCTGACCCCTCACCCTCCTGGATTGGCAATTCCAGGTAGGAAGGTTCACAGTGGGAGGGAGGTGGGGGGTGAGCAGACCAACATCACAAGAAAGAGTGTGTCGGCCTGCTATGAGCAAGAAGGCAAGACCTGCCCTCCAGAGGCTCACAGGCTGAGCTCCAGGCCTCTATGGATCGCACACTCGAGTTGGGGAAACTGCAGACATCCTGGAAGGCCCTTCTGAAGGCAGTCCTGTCCCCTTGGTGTGTTTCTGGGGCCCTTCAGTGCTGGCTTGCTGAGTGCTTGCAGGTTTGGATTGTCTTTTTGCATTGACTGAAGCTAAAAGCAGCTTTAGGTGGTTTATCTAAAGGTAGAAATGAGTAGATAGACACAACTCCAATACATGCCTAAGCCCAAGAGAAACGTGTTTGAATGACTCGCAGTCGTGTATCTCTCAGACACAAGTTGGTGTGGATCATTCTGAATCGGTGTAGATTAACCTGAGGGTAGGGGTCATCGGAGGGGCCACAGGGAAACCGAGGGTGGCAGGTTCCCACTAGAGCCCTGCCTTCTGGGATTGATCTGGGTGGGGAAAATTAATGGTGTAGGTGCCAAACACAGGGGTTAAGCTCCCTCTACCATCCACAGGCCTTGGACGATGCCAACAAGGGTATCATCGGAGAACTGAGGAAAACCAACTACATGGAGAATCTCAAAGAAAAGAGTGATGGAGGTGAGTTCCTGAACTCTGAAAAGGCAACTTCAGCATTCTCCCTCTGCTTTCTCTTCCTCTAGTCCGAGACACACGTGACAGCAGCTCCCCCGTCTGGGGGCTTGGCACTGCCCACCATGGATTCTGATTTCAGTGCCACCAGCAGCCCTAGCCTATCTCTGGGGCAGTAGAGGGCGAGGATTCAGGCCACCATGGGCTGGACTGTCTGACCCCAGAGCGCACTCATTTCTCTCTTCAATTGATTCATCAAGTATGTGTTGAGCACTTGTCATGTACGTGGAAGGTGTTAGATTCTGGGGAGACAGAGGCACATCCCTGCCCTGGAGGAGGCCATGGCCCTTTGGGCAAGGCTGACCAGTGGAGTTGTCAGCTGCTGGGCTCCTGCACGCAGGTGCTACACCAAGGTGGAGGTGTGCTGCCATGAGGGTGCATGCAACGGGACGCGGGCTCCTCTGGGGAGGCAGAGGAGTCTTTGACGAGGAAGAATCATCTACCTGCAACTCCAAAAGATGCCCAAGAGTTTTCCAGGAGACAGGTGGGAGAAGAAAGGCATTTCCAGCAGGGCCAAAGGCACAGAGACAGAATAACAGCAGTAGCTACCCTTTGGGGGCTCTTACTGAGTGTCCAGGCACTGGGTTAAGCACCAGACAGGAGTGATCTTGTTGGTCTTTACCCCGCTAGGAGGTGTAGGTGCTATGGGGGGAAAGGGAGGCTGAGTGAGGTAAGTGCTCTGTCAGAGTCGTGTAGCTAGGGAGGGGTGACTTGGGGCCCCACTCTCCCCACCTACGGTGCTGCTCTCGGGCCAGCAGTGTGATGGGCAGGTGCAGAGGGGGACGAGGTGCAGAGGCTGCCTGGCAGCTGTGCCTTACCACATTCTTTCTCACAAGGTCTCCAGGGAGTAAAGAGACCTTTGGCCCCTGCCTTTGGGCTCTCCTTTCCTGCAGGGAGGGAGGGAAGGAGAAGCAGAAGATGGCTGAGCAGCCCTACCCCACTGGAGAGGGGCCTAGAGGAGCAGGGGTGTTAAGCACAGTAGCCGACCCCTGTTCATGCTTCCTGCAGGCCAGGCATTCTTCCAAAGGCTTGGTGTGCATGGACTCATCCTATCCGTATCCGTTGAGGAACACTATGAAGGAAGTGTTATTAGCTTGACTTTATGGAGGACATGGAGGCAGAGGGATTAGAGGCTACGGTGGTTTTCAGTCTTGGGCGATCTGCTCTAGAACCCATGTGTCGGCCCGTGCCACACTGTTTCTAGTGACACAGACAGTCTTTTCCTGTCCCAGTCTGCGGAGCTCTGACTCCAGCCAGACTGGTGAACAGAGCCGGGGCTGGGGGCCTGGAAGGACACAGCCCAGTGCAGATTCTTGGCTGCAGCCCTCCAGGCTGCAAGGCTGAAATCCTCTCTGGTCCAGGTAGGGCAGCGGGAGGTTTCTGGGCACCTGAGCAGCCAGATGACAGCCCTGTATTATCCAGCACCTGTTCTGTGGTGGCTGGACCCCCTCAGAGGGGCTCTGTCTCCGCCCCCACATGCCCTTTGAGCTGCTCTGAGAAGCCACAGGAGCAACAGCTGTGGAGAGAGACTCTGCGGGGAAGCAGCCAACACCCCAGTCTCCCTGCCCTGGCCTGCGTCCTTGTGCCTGGAGAACTGCCGGGCACTTCCCTCTCAGAACAGCAGGTGGCAGCATTGCATCTGTTTTCACCTCCAAAGTGCTGTGATCCCTGAGACCGAGACCCTCTGCAGACACCTCAGTAACTAGTGGTTGCCAGGAGAAGAATGTAAGGGAGATGCAGAAGGGGATGTAACTTTTCTCCATAACTGATTAAAAAAAAATTTAGGAGCAAGGATCCCTTTGCTTGTAAAATAACTCAGCTGAACTTTTTTGTTAGCAGCCTATATCTTTATAGGAAACCTACCTTTTTCCCTATGTTTTTTCCTATATTTTCATAGGAAACCTCCCAACAAATAATGAATGTGCTTCCCAGGGACAAAGAGCAAGTGTCAGAATGAAGATGCTGGAGAAAACCCTTCTGTCGTTTACCAGCACCTATGCTATTTCTTGTAGAGAAAAGAGAAGGTGCTCTGGGGTCAGACTGTCCTGGGTTCAAATTCTGTCTCTGCTATTTCTTACTTGCAGTGTGACCATTGTGTGATTTTTCTTTTTTTTTGAAACGGAGCCTTGTTCTGTCATCCAGGCTGGAGTGCAGTGGTGCAATCTTGGCTCACTGCAACCTCCACCTCGGCCTCCCAAAGTGCTGGGATTACAGGCGTGAGCCACTGCGGCTTTTTTTTCTTTTTTTTTTTTTGGAAACAGAGTCTCCCTCTGTTGCCCAGTTTGGAGTGCAGTGCTGCGATCTCGGCTCACTATAACCTCTGCCTCCTAGGTTCAAGTGATTCTCCTGCCTCAGCCTCCTGAGTAGCTGGGACTACAGGCACGTGCCACCACGCCCAGCTTATTTTTGTATTTTTAGTAGCGATGGGGTTTCACCTTGGTGGCCTCCCACCTGCCTCGGCCTCCCAAAGTGTTGGGATTACAGGCATGAGCCATGCCGCCCGGCCGTGTAATTTCTTTCCTATCAGTCTCAGGTCCCTTGACTGCAAACTCAAATCAACGACAGTGCGCATTTTCCTGATGTCCGGATGGGATAAGCTATACAGCCCTCACGTGATGCGCAGGACGGAGCTGGGCTCAGTAAATGATGGTTCCCTTTCTCTGCTTTTGGAAAGGTGTGCTGTCAACACCAATTTAAAAAGCTGGCAAAAACAGTCATTCTCAGGGCCTTTCTTTCATCTGCCTCTCAAAAGCACAGGCCTCCACAGAGATGAACAGTTTCTTTCTTTCTTTTTTTCCTTTTTTTGGAGACAGGTCTCACTCTATCACCCAGGCTGGAGTACAGTGGCTCGATTTTGGCTCACCGCAGCTCCAACCTCCTGGGCTCAAGCGATTCTTCTGCCTCAGCCTCCAGATAGCTGGGACTACAGGCGCCAACCATCATGGCTGGCTAATTTTTGTATTTTTAGTACAGACAGGGTCTCACTGTGTCGCCCAGGCTGGTCTGGAACTCCTAGGCCTCAAGGGATCTGCCTGCCTCAGCCTCCCGAAGTGCTGAGATTACAGGCGTGAGCCACCGCACCCGGCCTGACATGAACAAACTTTTATCTTTCTTCCCACTTTTATTTTTCAGAAGCTTTACTGTGTGAAGATAGAATAATAGCAACAGAGAAGGACATGAGGAGAGTGAGAGATGAGCCCGAGAAGGTGGTGAAGCAGTGGGACCATATTGAGGATGAGAAAGAGACGGATGAGGACGATGAGGCTTTTGGGGGAGCTCTGCAGAGCACAGCAAGCGGAAAGCAGAGTGTGGAAGCAGGAAAAGCCAGAAGCGATTTGGGAGAAGTTGCCAAGGGCCTGTCAGGAGAATTAGGCACAAGATCAGGAGAAACAGGCAGGAAGCTACTAGAAGCTGGCAGAAGAGAGTCAAGAGAAATTTATAGGAGGCCTTCAGGAGAATTAGGCCAAAGACTCTCAGGAGAGTTCAGCAGACAGGAACCAGAAGAACTAAATAAAATTTCAGAAGTGGGCAGAAGAGAGCCAGAAGAACTGGGAAAAACACAATTTGGGGAAATAGGAGAAATGAAAAAAACAGAAAATGAGATGGAAAAGGAGTATGAGTGAAGACAGCGGTAGGGATGAGGATCAGGAAGTTAGTGTTCAGAAGGATAACGGGATCTTATTAAACTGGATTTTCAAGCGATTTATCTGTAATAGGAAAAATGAGGGTTTTACTTCTGCTGCTTTCTGTCACTATTTTGCCATTAAATAGGTGTCTTTCACTCTTGCAAACCCTGAGTCTGTCACTTTGTCTCCTCACCCCTGCCCATTCTTGGAAGAGCCTCGTGGAGAGAAAGGTGCCAAGAAGAAAGGGTTTCAGGAGGGTGAAGATACAGGAGCTTTAGGGAACGAGAAGTCACAGGGAGGAGGAGAGGGGAAGTCCTGGGAGGAGAGGTGCTTCCCAGACACCCCTGACTGACTGAGTCCTTCCAGTGCGCAGGACACTGGGGAGGCTTTATGGATGGAACAATGGTGGGGTGGCCCCAGCTAGCACAGGCAGGAGAATGCCCCAAGCCAGAGCTAAGCGAATGTTGGGACTGAGGCCAAAGATAGGGGAGTGGCCTGGGAGGGCAGACAGATTCCACCTCTGACACCTCTGGGTGGCACAATCAGGTAAATCAGGCTCTCCAGGCTGGCTTCTCTGAACAATGGGATACCTGCCTCAGGAGTTGCTGTGAGGACTGAGGGCTTAGCACATCACTTGGTACAAGAAACTCAAAAATCCAACGGAGCTCTCAGTGGTTTCACAGAGGTGGTGGCAGCTGAGCATCTGGCCTCAGAGGATGTTAGGATTTCACTCCGTTACTCATCTGTCCCTTTGGCCATTGCCATCCTAGTCTGTCTCCACAACTTCTAGAAGGAAAGGTCGGGGCTGAGACTGACTTTCGGCTGGCACAGGGCCCGGACGAGGTCAGTGAGGCATTTCAGATGCAGAGTTTACCGGGATGCCAGCAAATCGCATAATACTTTAATCCAATGTGGTTTAAAAAAAAGTTTTTAATTAATGCAAAAGTCCATGATGAATAAAATATCAAAAATTAAAGATAGGATCCAACCTTGCACGACCCTGCTTCACTCACTTCCTGCTAATCCACGGGACCGGGGAGGGTGACTGAGTTACCCCTCAACACACAGAAGAAGGTAGCGGCCGTCCAGCTTGCAGGCGCAGCGAGTGGGTGCGCGTGGCGGAGCGGGCGCGCGCAGGGGGCGGGGCCTGGCCGGGGTTCCCGCGCGCGGCGGGAGTTTCGGGTTTCGGTTCGCAGCGCCTGCGCGCAGAGGGGACGGCCCGCCCCAGCCTGCCCGGGTGCCCGCTCCGCCCCCGGACTATGTAAAGCAGCCGGGCTGGGGTCGTGCCACCGCTGGACTCCCGTGTCCCTCCGCGCAGGCCGGCGGCCTCGGAGCGCTGGTGCCGACAGAGGCGGCGACGGCGGCGCCCCTCCTCATCATGGTGAGAGGCCGGGCGGGGCCGGGCACGGGGTAGCACTGGGGCAGGAAACAAGTGTCGGGGCCCCTTGGGAGGAAGCGTCTTGCAAACGAGGACCCGGGGCTCCGGGCTCGACTTCCAATTGTCTTGGTACTCAGGGCAGCCCTGAGATCTGGAAGAAGCTGGGCGGGGGGTTTCGGAGTGCCGGAGAGGCCACTGGAGAGGGAAACGGTAGCGTTCCTCAGGAGGGGACTCGGGACCGTCTCATCACGCGGAACCGCTGCCCCGCGCCCGGGTGCGCGCGGGAGGCGGAGCCAGTTCAGAGGAGGGGACCCTTTACGGTAAAAGCTGCCATCCCTTGTGGCTTCTAGAAGATAGGAAAACAAGTGGCTCCGAGAGGCGGTTCTGACACACAGCACAGCGGCGGGCAGAGCTGGATCCTGATTGCAGGTGCCCTGTGCTGCCCTGTCCTGGACAGGCACAAAGACTACGACTTTGTGGGGGCCGGGAGAGGGTAGAGGAGGAGGTGGCAGGCTCGGTGAAAGAGGGCCTTTGTCCAGTGCTCTCCTGCCCTGCCCCCCACCAGCCTTTCTGTGGGACCATTGTCCCCGCATGCCAGACAAGAGAGTATTATCTGTTGCGGCCATTGTTGGGGGAAGGGAGGCAGTCTTGGGGTAACCCGTCTCCACTCCCCACCCTTCTCTGTGCACTCAGCCGTGGCAGCTGTGGCTTGGCCCAGACACAGAGACCCCCACCTCCAAAGAGGACGTCCTTAGTAGGTGCCAAGCATATAAGAGTGAGGCCAGTCCCAGAACCGCAGGCTCCTGGCACGCCCTGCATGCCTCGAGCACGTTTTCCTTTCCGAGGTGGCAGCAATGGGGAAAGCGCACGCTTAGGAGAGCTTCAGACAAGATTCCCTCTTCCTCCTCCACGACCAGAAGCGGAAAGGTGCTCCCGGACCGAAAGGGACAGAAGGTCCAGCACTGCCCTGCTTGGGAAGGCGCCCACACCCAGTCTAGGGACTAGGGGTAAGGCCGGCGGGGAGCCCGCGAATGACCTGGGCTGACATCTCTTCCCCTCCTTACACAGAACAGAGGCTTCTCCCGAAAAAGCCACACATTCCTGCCCAAGATCTTTTTCCACAAGATGTCATCCTCAGGGGCCAAGGACAAGCCTGAGCTGCAGTTTCCCTTCCTTCAGGATGAGGACACGGTGGCCACGCTGCAAGAGTGCAAGACGCTCTTTATCTTGCGCGGCCTGCCAGGAAGCGGCAAGTCCACGCTGGCACGGGCCATCGTGGACAAGTACCGTGATGGCACCAAGATGGTGTCGGCTGACGCTTACAAGATCACCCCCGGCGCTCGAGGAGCCTTCTCTGAGGAGTACAAGCGGCTCGATGAGGACCTGGCTGCCTACTGCCGCCGCCGGGATATCAGAATTCTTGTGCTAGATGACACCAACCATGAGCGGGAACGGCTGGAGCAGCTCTTTGAAATGGCCGACCAGTACCAGTACCAGGTGGTGCTGGTGGAGCCCAAGACGGCGTGGCGGCTGGACTGTGCCCAGCTCAAGGAGAAGAACCAGTGGCAGCTGTCGGCTGATGACCTGAAGAAGCTGAAGCCTGGGCTGGAGAAGGACTTCCTGCCGCTCTACTTCGGCTGGTTCCTGTCCAAGAAGAGCTCCGAGATCCTCCGCAAAGCCGGCCAGGTCTTCCTGGAAGAGCTGGGGAACCACAAGGCCTTCAAGAAGGAGCTGCGACAATGTAGGTGGCAGGGTGGGGCCTTATTCATAAGCCCACCTTGCTGGGCACAGGGCGCTGTGGGCATAGGACCATGGGGCACGAAGCAGCAGGAGGCAGAGAAAGGCTCACCTCAGAGCGGGCAGGGGCAAGCAGTGTGTCCCAGTGGTAGCCTTGGGGAATTGGCAGCACATTGGGAACACGGGGGCCTCCCAGAGCTCCTTTCCTCCCACTACACCTTTCCTTCTAGCCCTCTTCTCTCTGACACCCTTCTCCCAGGTTGAATGTAGACCACCGTCCCGTCTTGGAGGTCGGAAAAACTGTAGTAACAGGAAATATGTCCTCTTCTAATGTAACCTTAGAGGGGGAATCAAGCCCAGTGTTTTCCAACTCATTTTTAGCAGCAGAATCATGTTCCAAAATAATAATAATAATGACATGAAATTGTAAGCTGCAAAAAAATTAAAACTAGGACTATTGTGGCTTCACTGGGGATGGTTCTCAGGCCTCAGGCTACTTGATTTACTCATAGGTTTGTGGCATCTTACAGCTCCAGAGGACACACACTTAGGCCAAAATCTGTTTTCAGATGGAAAAACACGGGCCCAGGAGGGATGTGGGGTTTACGGGCTTGAACCCTGGACTCTGGCTACTCTAGCTGGGTTCTCTCTTGGCATGGGCTTTTTGCTCCAATGATAGGTTTGGGATAAAAAGGGGTCCTGGTGGCTCTCCTGCAGTGACCTGTTGGAGAAATGTCACCCACTAATCCATCTATATGCCTTTAGGCCATTTCTGGTTGCCCCCAATTTTATTTATTTATTTATTTATTTATTTATTTTGACACAGGGTCTCCCTCTGTTGCCCAGGCTGGAGTGCAGTGGCACTGTCTCAGCTCACTGCAACCTCTGCCTCTCAGGTTCAAGCAGTTCTCCTGTTTCAGCCTCCCCAGTAGCTAGGACTACAGGTGTGTGCCACCACATCCAGCTAATTTTTGTATTTTTAGTAGAGACGGGGTGTCACAATGTTGGCCAGGCTGGTCTCGAACTCCTGACCTCAGGTGATCTGCTTGCCTCAGCCTCCCAAAGTGCTAGGATTACAGGCGTGAGCCACTGCGCCTGGCTGCCCCCAATTTTACATGATCTTCATACCTGAAATAGCCCCACTCTGGTTTGTTGACATTGTGTATATTGCACAGAAGCAGGGAATTTGTGCCAGTATGGGTTCTCAGAGAACTTTTTTCTCAGCTCCTAAACTTGAACTCTGCAGTGAACTGTGGTGCTTGCAGTGACATTGGCCAGGAGCAAGCCCTGTGCCTGTGAGCTGGTGGCTCTGCCCTGGAGTGACTACTGCTCAAAGTTGCTTTTAATATTTATTTATTTATGAGATGGAGTCTCTCTCTGTCGCCCAGGCTGGAGTGCAGTGGCATGATCTTGGCTCACTGCAACCTCCGCCTCCTGGGTTCAAGCAGTTCTCTGCCTCAGCCTCCTAAGTAGCTGGGAATACAGGCACCTGCCACCATGCCTGGCTAATTTTTATTTATTTATTTATTTATTTTGAGACGGAGTCTCGCTGTGTCGCTTAGGCTGGAGGGCAGTGGCGCGATCTCGGCTCACTGCAAGCTCCGCCTCCCGGGTTCACGCCATTCTCCCGCCTCAGCCACCGAGTAGCTGGGACTACAGGCGCCCGCCACCACGCCCGGCTAGTTTTTTTTTTTTTTGTATTTTTAGTAGAGACGGGGTTTCACCATGTTAGCCAGGATGGTTTTGATCTCCTGACCTCGTGATCCACCCGCCTCGGCCTCCCAAAGTGCTGGGATTACAGGCTTGAGCCACCGTGCCCGGCCTATTTTTATTTTTTTGTATTTTTAGTAGAGACAGGTTTTCTACTATCTCTTGACCAGGCTGGTTTTGAACTCCTGACCTTGTGATCCACCCCTCTTGGCCTTGCAAAGTGCTGGGATTACAAGTGTGAGCCACCACGCCCGGCCTATTTTTATTTTTATTTTTATTTATTTATTTTTTTTGAGACGGAGTCTTCCTCTGTCGCCCAGGCTGGAGTGCAGTGGCCGGATCTCAGCTCACTGCAAGCTCCGCCTCCCGGGTTCACACCATTCTCCGGCCTCAGCCTCCTGAGTAGCTGGGACTACCGGCGCCCGCCACCACACCCGGCTAGTTTTTTGTATTTTTTAGTAGAGACAGGGTTTCACCATGTTAGCCAGGACGGTCTCGATCTCCTGACCTCATGATCCGCCCGTCTTGGCCTCCCAAAGTGCTGGGATTACAGGCTTGAGACACCGCGCCCGGCCTTATTTTTTAATTTATTTTGATACAGTCCCATTTGGCTGCCCAGGCTGGAGTGCAGTGGGGCAATTCAGCTTACTGCAACCTCCATCTCCCGGGTTCAAGCAGTCCTCCTGTCTCAGCCACCCAAGTAGCTAGGATTACAGGTACCCGCCACCATGCATCGCTAATTTATAAATTTTTAGTCGAGACAGGGTTTCACCATGTTGGCCAGGCTGGTCTCAAACGCCTGACCTCAAGTGATCCACCCACCTCGGCCTCCCAAGTTGCCGGGATTACAGGCGCTAGCCACCGCGTCCAGCCTATTTTATTTGTAAAGGAAAACTGGAATCTTTTTCTGCCCACGGTTACAGCAGGAGAAATGTAATAGACCAGCAAGGCTGCTCTCAGGAGAGGCCTTCCTCCCCTCTGGAGGGCAAGACATCCTCACGGGGACTCAATTCAGAATGTAACAGGAAAAAGCGAGTGATTCCAAAGACAGCCACAGGTGTGGAGTCTGGAAATGAAAATCACAGATAATCCACTCCCCTTTGTGTCTTCCAGCCCCATAATGTCACCCCATTATAGCCCAAGACCCTTTCTGTACCAGGAGGGCCCCCATAGGCTCTCATTCCCCAAACCGGCCTGCAAGGTGTGTATTAAACTGATGGTGACGTTGTGACTGTCCAGATGGGCCCCTGAGTGAAATGGGTCACTACTGATAGTTCCCTGGTGGTCCTGGGAACACTAGGGTGTATGGTCACCCTAACGGTTGTGCTGGATTGATAGATAGGGTTGGTCACTTGCCCCAGGCCGATGGCTGGTGCGCAGCAGGGCTGAGATGTTCACTGTGTTCTGGCTGTTTCCACCGTACCACATTGTTCCCAGCCCTGTTTTCTTTCCACCCCACTTTTTGAGATGTGGTGCTAGTAAATCTTAGATTCCCTTGGCCTGTACTGCCTGCCTCTGTTACAAATGCCTTAGAGTTTGGGGAAGAGATGGAAAGATCTATACAATGTAAAGCCAGAGAATTTTAATTAATTAATTTATTTTTTTTTGAGACGGAGTCTTGCTCTGTCACCCAGGCTGGAGTGCAGTGGCGCGATCTCGGCTCACTGCATCCTCTGGCTCCTGGGTTCAAGCAGTTCTCTACCTCAGCCTCCCGAGTAGCTGGGATTACAGGCATCCACCACCACACCCGGCTAATTTCTTTGTTATTTTTAGTAGACAGGGTTTCACCATCTTGGCCAGGCTGATCTTGAACACCTGACCTCGTGATCCGCCCACCTCGGCCTCCCAAAGTGCTGGGATTACAGGTGTGAGCCACCGCACCCGGCCTGAGAATTTTAACTTTTTATTGCTCTAAAGTTGCCATTGGTTTGACCACCTAACAAACGAATGAGCTGTAGTGGGTTGCTGGAGAGGTGATGCTTAGCGTCCGAGTGTTTTGCGCTGGGCCTCTGTGGTCCTGGTGGCGGGTGATGGTATGCCCCTGCTCCCCTGCCCTGACTGCACCCTTTTTCTCCTGGCAGTTGTCCCTGGGGATGAGCCCAGGGAGAAGATGGACTTGGTCACCTACTTTGGAAAGAGACCCCCAGGCGTGCTGCACTGCACAACCAAGTTTTGTGACTACGGGAAGGCGCCCGGGGCGGAGGAGTATGCTCAACAAGATGTGAGTCTTCCCCAGGGACACATTGGGGAGGCGGGAGGTTGCAGAAGAAGGGGCTGCGGCATCTTCTGGAGATGGGTACCGGTGCTAGGCAGGGACCAAAACCAGATGGCAGCTCAAGAAAAATGGCATCTCCTCCTCCTAGCTCCCCTGTCCCCAGGCATAGTTGCATAGACCTCAGCCGCAGGTTCTAAGGAGCCTGCCCTGGCAGTATCGCCAGCCTGTGCATTCGCCTGCCCCCAAGCACCTCCACCTTCTGCAGATTCATGGAGAATGCTGGTCCGCAGTGGGCTCCTGCTCTGGCCTCTCTCAGCCTGTTTTGCCTTCCAAAGACTAGGAGTCCCTCACCACCAGGGAGCCTGGTGCACTGAGGTCCCCAGGTCTGAGGTCTGGCCTGGCCCCAGAGTGAGGGAGTTTCATACGATAGTGAAGCTTATTGGCTAATGGGTATGAGACCTTTCTGCGCCACACAGCTGGCACCTTACACCCACACAGCCACTGACAGTGATCCCTGAATGCCAGGCATGTCGCCCAGATCCGCACAGTCTCCAGCCTCCAAGTGTCCACCCCCAAGTCCACTCTCCCACTTCTCTGCCTAGGTTATTAGCACAATCGTTTGTTCACTGGAGTGTCCTCCCAAATGGAAGCTCCCTGAGGGCGTTTTTAGGTTTCGTTGACCCCTGTGGTTCCAACACCCTAGCATAGTGGAATGAATATGTAACAGCTGAGCTGCCATCCCTAACCATACCTTCATTTAGCATTTAAGTACCCATTTCATGCCAGACACTGTTGGGACAAGGTATCGTGAGCAAAAATAGAAAAGCTTTTATGCTGAGATGGGATGGGCTTTCTCAAAGAATCAGATAGAAGCAGACTTATCATCAGATGGGAACCAAAGTGTAAGAGCAGGTTTCCATCAAGGGCAAGTCTGACCTCACCCTGCCCTCCAGGGCGCTGCTTGGGTCCCAGGGGAAGCTGAGCAGTGCCAACAGTGGCAGCAGCTGTGTGCGCGCACACCCTTCTGGGCTCTTCACCTAGTCACTCCCATGACCACATTAACTCTGGAGTAGGCTCTGGTTCTCCCTGTTTTATGGGTGACGAAGCCAAGGCACCGAGAGGTCAGCCAGCCTGCTGAGGCAGGAAGCAAGTGTGCAGGGAGCTGGGCTCCCTCAGGAAGTCCGGCTCTCCCCATGTGGCCCTGTCTGAGTGCCTTTGCGTTTCTCACTTGAGCCTGGAGCGCCCGGGGAAGGTGCGTGCCGCAGGTGTTAGTGGATGTTGGGCCTATACCCGACCCCTGCTCAGCTGTGCTCACTTCTGTTAGACTTCCTCTCCTCTCCTCCAGGAGGGACCCTCCCTGGGTCAGCTGTTCCTCAAGAGCCCACCATCTCTAGCTTGGGCCCCTCTTTCTCACTCTCCCCAGGTGGTAAAGAAATCTTACTCCAAGGCCTTCACACTGACCATCTCTGCCCTCTTTGTGACACCCAAGACGACTGGGGCCCGGGTGGAGTTGAGTGAGCAGCAGCTGCAGTTGTGGCCGAGTGATGTGGACAAGCTGTCACCCACTGACAACCTGCCGCGGGGGAGCCGCGCCCACATCACCCTCGGCTGCGCAGCTGACGTAGAGGCCGTGCAGACGGGCCTTGACCTCTTAGAGATTCTACGGCAGGAGAAGGGGGGCAGCCGAGGCGAGGAGGTGGGCGAGCTAAGCCGGGGCAAGCTCTATTCCTTGGGCAATGGGCGCTGGATGCTGAACCTGGCCAAGAACATGGAGGTCAGGGCCATCTTCACGGGGTACTACGGAAAAGGCAAACCCGTGTCCACGCAAGGCAGCCGGAAGGGGGGCGCCTTGCCGTCCTGCACCATCATATGAGTGTTCTCACCACCACGTATGCCCCTAGAAGGGAAGGGGAGGAGAGGGAAATGTGCCCTCTGCTTGATCCTTGTTTTGTGATTTTTTTTTTTTTTTTTACTCAAAGTTAACTTACCTGTAACTTTTTAAAAACTTGTAAAATAACTGACCCTCCCTTCCTGTCCGTCCTCTTCCCCTCTAATGCTCACACTCCCAACACAAGATGGGCGGGGAGGCACCATTCAGGAACCTGGACCAAAGCTAACGAGGCTGGACCAAGCCAGGAATGGGGCCACAGCCAGAACCCTGAGCCCTACTTCTAGGTTCTGGTTAGCTCAGCCCCAGCCCAGCCGCTCTGCCCAGAGCTGGGCGAGTGGGGAGACACCTCAGAACCCCGCAAAACCCACTGACCAGAGGCAAAAGGCAATGGGGCTGAGGGTAGTTTTCCATGGTCACAGAGAACTAGTGGTGGCTTTGAGAAAGGGAGGACCTCTGGGCTTTGATTCCATCTCCTTGTCTTTTTTCTTTCTGTTTTTAGAGCCAGGGTCCTGCTGTCTCCCAAGCTGGAGTGCAGTGTTGCGATCATGGCTCACTGCAGCCTTGAACTCCTGGGCTCAAGCCATCCTCCTGAGTGATCCCATTTCTTAATCAGCATAGCCCCAAGAAGGCTGGGGCTATTTACCAGGGTAGAAAAAGGAGCTTACCTCCCACCTTTGGTCCTAAGTCCCTGCCTCCTCCCCTGCACACCATAACTAGGTAACAGTTTGATAACTAGGGAAGAAAGCAGAACAGTTAAGCAGCCGCCACATCCCCGCTGGCTGGGGGCCTCACTCCAGGAAGGGGCTGGACTGGCTGTCCTTTCCAGTGGCGTGACTCCTCTGTGTAGATGGGGAGATCGAGGCCAGAGGCAGCACCCTGGTGAGGAAGCTCCAGTCCTGCTCTCTACCCAGCCCATTTTGCCTCCATGGTGCCTCTGGAGGCCTCTGGGCCTCCTCTAACGGGGGCTGGTGGGCACCAAGAGCCAATGGAGTAGACCCCTGGCTGGTAAGGGCCAAGTCCCACCGGTTGCTTCTGGGAAGGGGTTTCTAACACTGGTCTATGTGCTGTGGTTCCTGGGGTGCCCTCCACTGCCCTCTGTTCAGTAACAGGGCCTTGCTAATCAGGTTGTCACTCAACAAAAGTACTTTGGATTTAAGTTACTATCCTGGCTTTGCCCAACCTCAGCAACTTGTAAGACTGATAATGAAATAAATCATGTTAATCCTAGCTGTGTGCAGTCTCTCTTACCCTTCTGTGCCCAGCTCAGTCTTCCCTAGGGCTGGGTGTATTAGGACTGGCTTTGTCCCACAGCTTGGGGCCATCGGTCCTGTCTCCCCTCTGCTGGCCGGGCACAGCTGTGGTGAGGTTGGGCAGCTGAACAGTGTTGGCTTTCATGAGGAGGCAGAAAGCAGAGGCTGGCCTCAGACTCATACAGAAGGTGGGGGTTGGCTGGGTATGAGGGACATGGAGCACAAAAGCCTCTCATCCCCCGTTAACCAGGGCACCAGGCCCACAGGTGTCCTCAGCCCACTGGATCAGAAAGCTCATCCCCCATTAACCAGGGCACCAGGCCCACAGGTGTCCTCAGCCCACTGGATCAGAAAGCTCATCCCCCATTAACCAGGGCACCAGGCCCACAGGTGTCCTCAGCCCACTGGATCAGAAAGCTCTCAGTAAGACCTGAAGCTCCTGGTATGGGTTTCTCCCAGTTCTCTAGGGAAGGCCACCTGTAGGTCACTGCAACTTCAAGCACCAGGGAAGACCTAACATTTGAGTCCCTTCCAGGCCATCAGAGGCCTAGTCAGCCACAAGGGAAACTTCCCAGGCCTGACTCAGGCATCATTTCACCATGGCTAAGGCACCAGCCGGGGAAGACTTGAAAGAAAGGGGCAGGAGCTCAGATGAAAAGAAATCCTAAGTTACCTTTCTAGGTCAAGGCCTGTCCCTGGCCATCTCTGAGCTTCAGCTAGAGCTTCAAGTCTCTGTCTAGAGCTCCTGGGAAGGCTACTTACATTGAACACCATGCTTGACAGGACAGCATGGTGCATGCCGCTGCATCCATGAGCAGCGTGTCTCCTGCATGCAGAAAGGGAGCAGAGAAGGCCAGGGGTTTTTGCTAAAAATAGTGAGTGGCCAGACCAGAGCTGTGGAGCCACCTGTCCCACTTCAAACAGGTCTGGGGGTCAGGAGGCAGGGTTTTATCTCTGTCTACCGTCTCCCTCAAACCCACACTGCAACAGGAACTGTGAGAGCCTTTGTAAGTAAACTGCCCTGTCTAGGTCAGTACCCACCTGAACTTTGGATGCACACAGCTTCTAGTGATTTCTGGGGCCCCACTGTAAAGTGAGCATGCTTTCTGAACTCGCTTCTCCATGACTGATGTCAGGCTGGGCCCAGCGGCACAGCCAGGGCCTGCCTAGCACTCACATGCTGGACAGGTCTGGGAGAGGCAGAGTGCCCCACCTGCCACTAGGCTTGGTGCCCACAGCCCACCTGTGGCAGCTTGCTGCACCCGAAGTCCAGGTCGGCCTCAGCTCTGGCTCACAGACTATGGAGACAAAGCAGATGCCAGAGCAAAGGGCCAGAAAGGGTCAAAACATTTTATTCTCTTCTTTTTTTCTTTTTTAATAAAGTTAAACAGTAAAACAAAAATTCACAAGCTGCCTCCCTGTCCACCCCGCCTCCCTCCCCTGCCCATGGTCTTCGGCATTGGTTCCCTTTGCTCCACCCCACTCACAGAGACACAGGGCATCCAACTGAGAAAACGAAACTGCTCTAAGTACATGGAGACGTGATGAAGGGAGGAGGTGAACTGTTTCCACATTCAAGATTAAACTGAGTGAATCTGCATTTTCTGGGTTCTGGGTGGTTGCCCTTCATTAGCCAAATTGAAAAAAGAAACTCCCTGGACCAGATGCTGAAAGAGAAAAGAAGGGCTTGGTAGTTGGCTCTGGATTTTCTAGGGAAGATCACTTTGCTCTGATTATGGAAAAGTCTTCAAGGGTTGCTTCAAACTCAAACGCAGAGAGAAACTCTATGGGTAGCAAACAGCTCAGGCTGTTTTGGGGTGCAAGAGGGAGTAGGTGACCATATTATACGTGGGCAGCTTCTAAACACCTTTGCTCTTGCAGAGAAGCCTCGGCAGTAGGCAGTCAGAGATGCCCCTGACCCTGCCGAGATGCAGTGGCTAAAGGTCCCAAGGCAAGGGGTGCCTTCCTGTCTTCATTCTTAGCAACAGCCGAGTGGATAGATGCCATGCTAGATGAGAATTCAGCCGCCCCCTCTCATGGCCCCTCGGACTCCCGGAGAGCTGACTAAGTGGCAGTGAGTGTGTTGGCCTGTGATCTGGGAACTCCCAGGAACAGCAGGCCTACCTACCTTCAAAGCTGAAGCCACCAGGACCGCCGAAGAAAGCCTTGAAGATATTGTTTGGATCAAAATCTGTAGAGCAAGGCAAGTAACATGGAAGGGAAAAAAAGGTGAAAAATTAGAAATGTTTGAAGAGAACTGATGACACTGAGAACAGATCTCCAAAGCTTTCCTGGAGAGTCTCACTCCCTCCTTTCCCAACACTTCAGACTGCAGGTGAGCCAACCTGCCCCACCCCGTGCAAACATGCTACCTGATCCCACTCCTAGGACATGTTCCCTTCTCCTTCCAAGTGCTGCCCCAAAGGAAAGCTTTCTCTGCTTGAGCTTGCTTTGCTCGGCTGTTTTCTCAACAAATGGAATGCCATTTGCACTTACACAAGACTTTCCCCATACTCTGTCTCCCTATAATGCTGGAGCAGCTACTAAAAAGGATAAAATGTGTCACTTAAATGTTACCAAAAATAAATATAAGAACAAGATCTAGGATTTACTGTATTTGATTCCATGTCTTTTACTCTGTAGACTCTAGGCTAGAAAAAAAGCTATGGTTTATTAGCTGGGCATGGTAGCTCACACTTATAATCCCAGCGCTTTGCGAGTCTTGAGGTGGGAGGATTGCTTGAGCCCAGGAGTTCGAGGCTGCAGTAAGCTATGATCACAACACTGCACCCCAACCTGGGTGACAGAGTGAGACTTTGTTTCAATAACAACAACAAACCAACAAAAACACCTACTAGGTGCAAGGTACTGGGTACTTTGCATACATTACATTAGTTAATCCTAGTAATGATTTGTCAGGGTAAGTATCATTCCCAACTAATACTCAACAAAACATATGTAGGTAGTTCAAGTAAGTTGCCCACGATCACATGGCAGCGAAAGCAGCAGAACTGGAAAATCCAACTCCTGGCTGACTATGCACTTTTGTGAGGCCACAGCATGTCTGATGGCCCCATCCCTGACTGACTTCCCAAGCTACACAGAAGGACTGATCCCCACCAGGTGATCCCACAGCCACCTTGTGCCCAGAGTGAGTTTCTCTGCTTGCAGCTGCGTATCTTCCTGGGCCTCCCCTGCTTAGTGAATAACCCCAAGAGTCAGCTATGCCTGTCACTCTCCCCAACACATCTGAATAGCAACCAGCTCCTGCTGAGTCTACCACTAACTCCCGACTGTGCCCTCCAATCCTTTCCTACCTTTTGTCTTCCTTCCATCTCCATCCTCCTTACTCCCTCCAACCACCACCTCCTCACCTCTATTACAAATATATTTCCAGAGCCAAAATCTGGTCCACAGTGCCCCTACTTAAAACTCTTCACGGCCGGGCGCGGTGGTTCACACCTGTAATCCCAACACTTTGGAAGTCCAAAGCGGGCGGATCACGGAAGTCAGGAGATCGACATCATCCTGACAAAGTGAAACCCTGTCTCTACTAAAACCCAAAAAATTAGCCAGGCGTGGTGGTGGGCACCTGTAGTCCCAGCTACTCAGGAGGCTGAGGCAGGAGAATGGCGTGAACCTGGGAAGCAGAGCTTGCAGTGAGCAGAGATTGTGCCACTGCACTCCAGCCCGTGCAACAGAGCGAGACTCCGTCTCAAAACAAAACAAAACAAAACAAAAACTCTTCACTAGCTTTTGACTGCTTATAGCTCTTCTTAACTGCTGGGCAGAGGAACATGTTTATTATGGTGAACCTAGGTTTATTAAACACAAATCCCCCCACACTGAACTGGAGAGGACTCAGCATTATCTATATAGTACCATCATTCTTATTTTAAATTCTGGCTCGGTGCGGTGGCTCACACCTGTCATCCCAACACTTTGGGAGGCCAAGGTGGGCGGATCACATGAGGTCAGGAGTTTGAGACCAGCCTGGCCAATGTGGTGAAACCCCGTCTCTATTAAAAATATAAAAATTAGCCGGGTGTGGTGGCGTGTGCCTGTAATCCCAGCTACTCAGGAGGCTGAGGTAGGAGAATTTCTTGAACCTGGGAGGTGGAGATTGCTGTGAGCTGAGATTGCACCACTGCACTCCAGCCTGGGCGACAGAGTGAGACCCTGTCTCAAAAACATAAAAAAAAATAAACAAACAAATAAATAAATTGCAATAGAAGGCCAGGCACAGTGGCTCACGCCTGTAATCCCAGCGCTTTCAGAGGCCAAGGCCAGCAGATCACTTGTGGTCAGGAGTTCAAGACCAGCCTGGCCAACATGGTGAAACCCCATCTCTACTAAAAATGCAAAAATTAGCTAGGCATGGGGGTAGGTGTCTGTAATCCCATCTACTCAGGAGGCTGAGGCAGGAGAACTGCTTGAACCCGGGAGGCAGAGGTTGCAGTGAGCCGAGATTTTCTTAGTGGAAGAGATGGTAGGTCTGTGCACTGTTCACAGGTCAGGGCCTCTTTTTTTTGAGACGAGTCTTGCTCTGTCGCCAGGCTGGAGTGCAATGGCGCAATCTCGGCTCACTGCAGCCTCCGCCTCCCGGGTTCAAGCGATTCTCCTGTCTCAGCCTCCCAAGTAGCTGGGATTACAGGCGTGCGACACCACGCCCAGCTAATTTTTGTATTTTTAGTAGAGATGGGGTTTCACCGTGTTGGGCAGGTTGGTCTCGAACTCTTGACCTTGTGATCTGCCTGCCTTGTTCTTTCAAAGTGCTGGGATTACAGGCGAGAGCCACCATGCCTGGCAAATTTTTGGGCAGACAACTTATAGTGAAGACTGACTGACTGAATTAATTAATTTTTGAGATGGAGTCTCACTCTGTAGCCCAAGCTGGATTACAGTGGCGCAGTCTCGGCTCACTGCAACCTCTGCCTCCCGGGCTCAAGAGATTTTTGTGCTTCAGTTTCCTGGGTAGCTTGGACCTCTGGCATGCGCCACTACGCTCAGCTAATTTTTTTGTATTTTAGTAGAGAGTACAATTATTTTGGTATTTTATATGCTGCCCAGGGTGGTCTCGAACTCCTGAGCTCAGGTGATCCGCCCGCCTTGGCCTCCCAAAATGCTGGGATTACAGGCGTAAGCCACTGTGCCCGGCTCACAGGTCAGGGCTTCTTATCTCTGACAGCCCACAGTGAGCAACAATATTGACAATAGCTGTGCTTTATATCATGCTAAGTCTTTTGGGATATTAAAATCTGTGAGTGTTTATAGGAATGTATGACATACATAAATGTCAGCATACACTTTGCAGTGGGTAAAGAAGAACTTCCAGATAATAGGAAAATGCCCACATTCCTTACCACATACAGCCCTCATGGCTGCTGAGCTCTGATCCAGCTACTTGCTGGCCTTCCACCACCACTTGCCTCTAGCACCCTACCCCTTTATTTTCCTAGACCGAACCCCCTGCAGATCCCCAAAGGGGTCATGCTTTGCTTTTTGCGGGGGGAAGGATGGAGTCTCACTTCTGTTGCCCAGGCTGGAATGCAGTGGCGCCATCTTGGCTCACTGCAACCTCCACCTCCCAGACTCAAGTAGCTGGGATTACAGGCATGCACCACCACACCTGGCTAATTTTTTTTTTCTTTCTTTCTTATTTTTTTAAATTGAGACAAAGTCTTGCTCTGTTGCTCAGGCTGGAGCACAGTGGCATGATCTCAGCTCACTGCAACCTCTGCCTCCAGGGTTCAAGTGATTCTCATGCCTCGGCTTCCCGAGTAGCTGGGATTACAGGCGCCTGCCACCACACCTGGCTAAGTTTTGTGTTTTAGTAGAGACAAAGTTTCACCATGTTGGCCAGGCTGGTCTCAAACTCCTGACCTCTGGTGATCCACCTGCTTTGGCCTCCCAAAGTGGTAGAATTACAGGCATGAGCCACCACACCCGGCCTAATTTTTGTATTTTTAGTAGAGACAGGGTTTCACCATGTTGGTCAGGCTGGTCTTGAACTCCTGATCTCAAGTGATCTGCTCGCCTCGGCCTCCCAAAGTGCTGGGATTACAGGCAGGAGCCATGGGGCCATGCTTTTCTGCACTTCCAAGCCTTCCCTTGCTAGCGCTCACCTCCTCAGAGCTCACTGCACACTGTGAACCTGCCACACTTGACTGCATTTGTTTGACTCCATGTCTATTACTGTTTGGACCAGGGATCAGATTTGGCCCAAACAGACTCTCCCTCTGGAGCATCTTTGGAAAAAATTCGAACATTCTGCAGCTGTCAAATTCATCCCAGGCTGCCCCAGCCAACTCACCACCCATATTCATGCCCTCCTCATCTAGGTCCTGTCCACTGTCATAGCGAGTCTTTTTCTTGGGATCAGAGAGGATAGTAAAGGCCTCTCCAACTTCCTTGAACTTCTTCTCCTCCTCCTTCTGAACCTCAGCACTGGCTCCACTATGCCGATCTAAAGTGGGGAGTAAAATAACAACTCAGAGGAAATCAAAGTTTCAAGAAAACAAAATGTAAGAGAAAAACCACTTTATGTCTGATTTTGGAATTTGGCATTTCCCAAAATTTGGAGTCTGCAACACCTTATTCTCAGGTGAAGAACCTCTCCAAGGTGTCACCTCTGGACCAAGTCTGGCAGTTGGCCTGCCCTGCAGGTTCTTCCCACTGAGCCCACTGCCCCCACCTACTCTACCTGGATGGTGCATCAAGGCCCGTTTCCGATAAGCTTTCTTGATCTCGTCCTCAGAGGCATTCTTGTCCACTCCCAGAATCTTGTAGTAATCTTTCCTCTTACTCTTCTTCAGTTCCAGCTGTGCATTTTTTAGGAGCTGTTTGTGTTCTAGAGGAAGACATCTGGCATCAGTGGACAAATCTGACTCTGGTGTTTCCCTCACCAGGTCTCAGCCCAGCTGCCTGGGAGTTACAGGCCTTATTAACCATGCCAGGGACTTTTACAGTGCTTTCTTCTGGAGATTAGAAAAAAATCTACTCAGACAGGCACAGTGGCTCATGCCTGTAATCCCAGCACTTTGGGAGGCCAAGGCGGGCGGATCACCCGAAGTCAAGAGTTTGAGACTAGCCTGTCCAACATGGTGAAACCCCATCCCTACTAAAAATACAAAAAATTAGCCAGGCTGGTGCCATGTGCCTGTAATCCCAGTTATTCGGGAGGCTGAGGCAGGAGAATTGTTTGAACCTGGGAGGCAAAGGTTGTAGTAGTTAGCTATGATCACACCATTGCACTCCAGCCTGGGTGACAGAGCCGGACTCTGTCTTAAAAAAAAAAAGAAAAAAGAAAAAAGAAAATCTACCTAGACTTAGGTTCCTTACTTTAGCCTCACCACACAAAAAAGGAAATGAAAACGACAGGGAGGATCTGGAACCAGAAAACAGGTGCCTCATGCCTCAACCCAGGATCTCTGTTCACTTTTTCTTTTTGTTTTTGAGATGAAGTCTCGCTCTGTCGCCCAGGCTGGAGTATAGTTAAGCAATCTTAGCTCACTGCAACCTCCGCCTCCCAGGTTCAAAGAATTCTTGTGCCCCAGCCTCCTGAGTAGTTGGGATTACAGGCGTGTACCACCATACCCGCTAATTTTTGTATTTTTAGTAGAGACGGGGTTTCGCCATGTTGGCCAGGCTGGTCTCAAACTCCTGATCTCAGGTGATCCGCCCGCCTCAGCCTCCCAAAGTGCTGGGATTACAGGCATGAGCCACCGTACCCAGCCTTTGTTCACTTCTTTCTGGCTGGTGATCAAATAAGTTCTAGGTACATCCCTTATCCCTGAATCAAACTACCTTGTGTACAGACTTATGGCCTACAAAGAATTCCACACACTTCCCTGAAAAACAAACGCTTTTAAACTTACCTTTCGTTTTCTCCGTCTGATACACTTTTTCATAGTCTCGTACTGCTTCTTCATACTGTTCCGTGTCCATGTAACTGAGAAGGAAATACAAGGCAATATAGCACTCAGACATAAACAGCAACGGTTCTCAGGATCACTCTAAGGCAAGAGGCATGGCTCAAGCAAGAGACACACACTTTTGGTAAGATGCTTCTGAAACAGGAGACCTTAATCTAGCAGTGAAAGAAAATTAGCTATCAAGTCCTCGAGGAAATAGAGGCCGCATGGCACTTGCACCCACCAGCAAAGTGATGTTCAGCTTTGAGCAGAAAGTAATCAAGAGGGAAAAAGTTCCTTCTGACACAGAGCCACCTAAGAGGTACTGGACTGCCTTAGAAAAGGCAATGTGAAGGGATCTACTTGATTACTTTGGGTTGAAACACACAAGAGAAAAATTATCAAGTGAATAAATGGGTATGAAAGAGCTTTGAAACCTATAGTGCCATAAACATGCAGGACTAGCTACAATCCAGAGTAGAAGTGGGATTAGTGAGTCACTAAAAGGATCAAGTTCAACGTGGTGGCTGCTGGCAAATCCCTCCACTAAGACCAATCAATGAGAGACGCAGGTGAACGAGACAGAAAAGGGAATTCTAAACACAGGTTGGCTTTTATTTCGGTAGCACAAAAGAAAGGAGGGGCCCTTGGCCCAAGATTGGAGGAATCAAGCTTGATAGGATGACTGCCAGATCTTTTTTGTTATTGTTGTTGAGATGGAGTCTCGCTCTGTCACTCAGGCTGGAGTGCAGTGGTGCGATCTCGGCTCACTGCAAGTTCCGCCTCCCAGGTTCATGGCATTCTCCTGCCTCAGCCTCCCGAAAGCTGGGACTACAGGCACCCGCCACCATGCCCGGCTAATTTTTTGTATTTTTTTTAGTAGACCTTGTGATCTGCCTGTGTCGGCCTCCCAGAGTGTTGGGATTACAGATGTGAGCCACCGTGCCTGGCCAACTGCCAGATCTTTTAAGTGTCTCTTCCACAGAAGCAAGTGGCATTTTTCATGCCCAGATAAAATCACTGGCACCAAGGCTGGCCTACCAATTAACGGCTGTGGTAGGAGTTCCAGAGACAGCCACTGTCAGCTGGGGAAGGGGAAGTGATCATGCAGTACAGCTAGCTGCTGAACAAGAGATTCAGTTTCTTACACTGCTACCACCCAAGCCCAGTTTCTTTCTCTCTCTCTTTATTTGAGACGGAGTCTTGCTCTGTTACCCAGGCTGGAGTGCAATGGCACGATCTCCACTCACTGCAACCTCCACCTCCAGGGTTCAAGTGATTATCCTGCCTCAGCCTCCTGAGTAGCTGGGATTTCAGGCGTGTGCCACCATGCCCAGCTAATTTTTTGTATTTTTAGTAGAGATGGGGTTTCATCATGTTGGCCAGGCTGGTCTCGAACTCCGGACCTCGTGATCTGCCTGCTGTGGCCTCCCAAAGTGCTGGGATTACAGGCGTGAGCCACCGCGCCCGGCACAAGCCCATTTTCACAAATATCACAGATCCCCACCAGCTTGGAGGCCAGGGCAGGAGAGTGCTACCAATGTGGCTGGCAAAAGAGAGGCCCAACATCTTTGGCATATTTGATTTTCTGGTACCATTTTGATTTATGACTTTAAAAAAACCAATGGCCTGCAAACACAGGACATAAATATTACATTAGGAGTTCAGAATCAATTTACAGAATAAAATGTAATATAATTTGAAGTAAGAGAAAATTGATACTTTGATACTGCACTCCAGACTGGGTGAGAGAGCTGGATCCTGAATTTAAAAAAAAAAAAAAGGAAAACTGATAGCTGATAGCCCTGGGTATAGAATGATGTGACAAATGATTAACCCTGATGAACTTTCTTTAGGTCTATATCTATATGTAATGTATTAAACAAACTATACCAATTTGCATTTTTACTTCATGCTTTTTAAAATTCAGGGATATCCTCACATTTTAATTTTGTTTAAAAGTTGAAGTACAGGCCGGGCATGGTGGCTCAAGCCTGTAATCTTAGCACTTTGGGAGGCTGAGGTGGGCGGATCATGAGGTCAGGAGGTCGAGACCATCCTGGCTAACACGGTGAAACCTTGTCTCTACTAAAAATACAAAAAATTAGCTGGGTGTGGTGGCGGGAGCCTGTAGTCCCAGCTACTTGGGAGGCTGAGGCAGGAGAATGGTGTGAACCCGGGAGGCGGAGCTTGCAGTAAGCTGAGATTGTGCCACTGCACTCCAGCCTGGGCGACAGAGCCAGACTCCGTCTGAAAAAAAAAATATATATATATATATCTTTATAGAGATCGGGTCTTACTATGTTGCTAAGAGATTCAACCACATAAACATGAAAACCATCTATTTCAGAAAGAACCTTAAAAAAGCATTAAAAAAAAAATCAGCAAACTGGGAGAATATGTGCAAGTACCATAACAGACAAGAGTTTAACATCTTTCATGTCAGTGAGCTCATTAACACTAGATTCCAGTTGGGCGCGGTGGCTCAAGCCTGTAATCCTAGCACTTTGGGAGGCTGAGGTGGGCGGATCACGAGGTCAGGAGATCGAGACCATCCTGGCTAACACGTTGAAACCCCGTCTCTACTAAAAAAAATACAAAAAACTAGCCGGGCGAGGTGGTAGGCGCCTGTAGTCCCAGCTACTCGGGAGGCTGAGGCAGGAGAATGGCGTAAACCCGGGAGGCAGAGCTTGCAGTGAGCTGAGATCTGGCCACTGCACTCCAGCCTGGGCGACAGAGCCAGACTCCGTGTCAAAAAAAATAAAATAAAATAAAGTTGAAGTAGAAAAGTAAATAGGGCTTTAGGGAGGAAGGGTGAACTCTAGTTCATGATGGCATGTGTAGCAAAGATGTACGGGTGGTATCTCCCCAACTTTAGGGGTAAGTTGAGGCAGACTGCAGCAGTGGTCAGGCCAGAGGTAAGAGTTTGGCCCGAGCTAATCTCCAGTACTTCTTGTCAATTCCAGCTGCTTCAGGAGATTGTTGCCAAATACTCAGCCAGCTGAACAGGGCATGCTGTCTCCCCTGTAGTGATCTCAGAGGCAGAGCCACTCCAAGAAGGGCAGTTCTGTTTCTACCACAAAGATAAGAAGTTGTCTGATCAAACCAATTCCTTATTTTTGTTTCTTGCACATAAACAAAGAAGAAAATAATCCTCCATCCAATTATCCTCCAAGCAAATCAAGAATTTTCTATGGTGTTGGCTGGGAGCTTGCTTTGGAAAAAAAAAAAAAAAGGCCGGGCGTGGTGGCTCATGTCTGCCTGTAATTCCAGAATTTTGGGAGGCCAAGACAGGCAGATCACTTGCAATCAGGAGTTTGAGAACAGCCTGGCCAACACGATGAAACACCGTCTCCACTAAAAATACAAAAATTAGCTGGGTGTGGTGGCATGTGCCGGTAATCCCAGCTACTTCAGAGGCTGAAGCAGGAAACTCGCTTGAACTCAGGAGGTGGAGGTTGCAGTGAGCCAAGATGGTGCCACTGCACTCCAGTCTGAGCGACATAGCCAGACTCCGTCCCAACAAAACAAAACAAAATGATTTTTCTCTTCTCCTTCCATCCCCTGGCATTCCATATACAGAGCATTCCATTAAGTCGATACAGTATCAAGTATCTAGCCACCCCCCTCCCACTGGACATGTAGGTGATTCTCCCAATGCCTTTTTTTTTGCTATTATAGATGAAATTGCAGTAAACACCTTCATGTATATAGCATTTTGCATCTGTTAAAGTCAGTCTTTGGCTGAATCAAAGGGTGCTCCTTTTGTCTTCCAAAGCTTCTGCTTCTGTGTGCCAGTGGTTTGCAAAGATGAAATGACTGACAGTCGGTCTCAGAAGTTATAATTCCATGTATGTTTCTGTTGGACAGACTTAGTCATTGACTTAGAAATTCACTTTAAAAAAAAAAAAGCATCACACACAGCAGCAGTTTTCCTATTTTAATTGAGATAATTTTGAGAAAACTAAGTGGGAGGTAGTCCATGAGATATTCTGTACCACTGATGAGCCAAGGAAGCTTAAACTACTGGCTCATCAGGCGTCAGTGACAGCATCTGTTCTTTGGATGTGACATTTTATAAGGAGTGGAGCAGGTGCTGGAGGATTAGTATACAACAAATACGTCTTCTTTAAAGAACTTTAAAGATGGGAAGTTCTTCTCCACCTAGAGAATTATCTGAAATCAGAAGAGGTGGATTTCTCAGAAAGGTTTCTCCTAGCCCTGTTCCTATCTGGAGAAAATCGGCTGGCGGGTCTAAGAGTAAGAGGAGCAACTATTCCAGGGAGCACCCTGACTCTGGGGCAAATCTGAGCATTAGAGGTAGGCACATCCTGGCTTATAATCACCCTGTCAGACACAGAGTGCCCTCCACTCAAAACATTCAAGCAGAGAGTAGCCATCCAGGGTATTTCAAAAGGAAGTTCCTTTATCCTGGGAGGCTGAGCCGGATTACATCTCTTCCAACTCTAAGACTGTCTTCCCTCACCCAGAACAAACAGGATGAAATACAACTCTCAACTGTCTCTAAGAGTTACTTTCTCTTCCAAGCACCATACATTCATTCAACAAAACATTTACTCAGTGAGCACCTATGTGTCAAGCACTGTGCCAAGTTAGAGCATAAGTGTACAACATAAAATAAAATCTCCAAAGGAAATGGATTTAAACTTTAACAAAAGGCATTTGGGTCAGGCATCAGAGGAAACTTACTGACCGTGAGGGGTGTTAGACACAGGCATGGGAGACTGAGGGAGCTTGTGCAATCTCCTCCGCTGGAGGTCTATAAAGATAGTCTAGGGCTGGAACAATCCCACCTAGAGGCAGGGGGAAGGACCAAATGACCTCACAACATCTCTGGGTCTGCTTCGTCATCCACAAGGCAATTCCCCTGAGGCCAGCGGCAACTCCCACTTCCCCCCACCCACCAGAGGCACTTACCACTGAGCTCTTCTCAAGTAGGCTTTTATGTAAGTGTCATCAAGCTTCACTGCATTTGTGCAGTCTTCTATTGCATCATCTAGTTTCCTAAGCTTCAGGAGAGAGAGAGCAATCATACTTCACATCTTGGGTGACTGAGGGAGCTCAGAAGCTGTGAGCATGGCTTCAAAACTCTAAGAGGATCAGTCATGCTGGCCCCCTAAATGTCATATTAAGTTCTAGTTCTTTGACACCAGGACTATGGACAGCAACTTCAAAACTGATTTCTCTTGTATATGATACAAGACAGGCACATTTGTCTTCAAGGATAAACTACCTTTACCATACCATGTTAGTGCCCAATGAAAACATGGACATAGCAAGGCTGGTTCCTGCCCTCCTTTATTCCAGAGGCCACCTAGAGGGATCAGAAATCACTCTGATTTTTAACTGCTAGAATTCTGCAAGGGCAAGGAGTCTACTTTTTGTTTCTCATGTTGTGTAGGGCCACAAAAGCACTCAGGCCATTTTCAACCATGCATGGTGACCATCAGTTACACTGGAGAAAAACAACAAGCTTGCCTCATACTCTTCCTCCAAATCACTCCTAAAAAATAAATGATCACTTGCATAAGCAAAACAACAACAAAAAAGCAACAGTAGCTGCTTAAGATTATCCCACAGCCCCTAGCCATTCTCTTACTGGAGGAAAGGGACCTTAAAGAACAGGTGAGAATATCCTTGCAAATTGTCCAACTGCCCTCAAATTCCATGGAGATGACAAAAGCTTGCCTCTTCGAAGGGAGTTCCTAACAAGCTATTAACCATAACAACTTTTCCTCTTTCATCTTGCTCACCCTCATTGGGCACATTTCCCAAGACCTTTTGATGTCCCTTAAAAATATATCTATAGGCCCCAAGATCTAGATCAAGAGCTTACCTTGGAATTAACCGTACCCCGATTACAGTAGAGTTTAGCATTTGTTTTTATATTGTTGGGGTCTATCCCCAGGGCTTCTGTGTACAGTTCATATGCTAGTTTGTAATTTCCTTCCTTAAATGCTTTATTCCCATCTTCTTTCTTTGCTTTGAGTGCTTTGGCATTCTACAGAAAAAAGCAAGGGGAAGATCAGTTCATATCCACAAAGCCTCAGACCACTTGCACAGAGAAGCCAGAGTCTATTTTCAAGTTCTTGGCTTATGGTAGTTTAGCATCACAGAGCCCCGCCAACCCCCAATCTGGGCTATCTGTTGCTCATTTGAGCTTTCTACAGAGTGGACGGGAGAAACCAAGAGTTACCAAAAAGACCTATGTTACTGGGTCTGCCTCCACTTCCCAGGGCAAGTATTACTATCTATCTTCACTGAGGGGAAAAACAAAACAAAACCTTCTTAGATATTAAAGGCATCCAACCCTATATGATCGAATTTACCTTTAGGTAAATAAAAGTAGTCCTAAAACCATTTCTAATAAAGACCAAGCATGCTTGCAAAGCAGGAGGAAAGACTACGACATTCCTTGCGATTCTAAAACCTTCCCCTCTAGCCATCTTAAAGGTCCCAAAAGGAAGCTTTCTTTCCCAGTTAGGTCTGGTGACTAGAACTTACTCTGCAGGCAATGCAGGCTTTCTCGTGGTCAGGAGCCATCCTGAGAGCCTGTACGAAAAACTGAACTGCCTTCTCAATACAATCTTCGTAATAAAGGCAAAGACCTCGTACATACAGAGCATCTGCATTGGTGGAATCCATTCGTAGAATGTCACTGCAATAGTCAGAAAAGGGCACATTGAGCTGTGCTTTAGAATGTCCCCACCATTACTACCACTGTGGCCAGTTTTTTCCTTGACCATGTGTCTAGCATTCAAAATATCCAAAGGTAGACAGATTCCCAAGAACTGTTCCCAAACTTTCCCCAAATAAACTACCTGTAATTATCTTTAACACACATCTTGTGTCTTACAATCCTCATTAAACTAGAACAGGGTTTGGCAAACTACAGCCCACAGGGCCATATCCTTTCTGCCACTGGTTTTTGTAAATAAAACTCTATTGAAACAGCCACACCTATTGGTTCATCTATTATCTAGGGCAGCCTTTGCACTGCAATGGCAGAGTTGAGTTAGTTGCAACAGAGACCCTGTGGCCTGCAAAGGCTATAAAATCTGGCCCTTTGCAGAAAGTTTGCCAACCAGTGGAGTAGGAGGAAAAGGACTACCTTAAACAAACAAACAAAAACCACAAAAAACTCCCATAACACAATCTGTTCTTTCATATATAGCTCAAGTACCTGCTATACGACTATACTCCTGTATACCCTATGGGTTTTCAAAGCTGGTCTAATCTTTGACTTTAAGTCTTAAAAGGGTCTCATCAGCCGTAGCTGGCCTGCTCTGGGGACCATATCCTGTGGTGAAGCTGCCGGACACCATCAGACCAATGGTATCTGGCATTTTAATGCCCAACTGGCCTGACTGCATACCTAGCCACAGACTGTGCTTCTGGATAACGACCCAGCATTGCTAAACATTCTGCCTTGAGGATTTTGAAGCGATGGCAGGCAGGGGCAAATTCTAGGGCACGGTCCATGCAGAAAACAACCTGTGGGGAAGAAGAAAACAAATAAGGCTCTTCATCAGGGACTCCAGAAACATCTTCACTTCAGTTTAGTCACAGGAAACAGACTCAAAGCTCAAAGAAGTCTTTGGGTCCACTATTAAGTAGTATCAAAAGTTTAAAAACATACCTAATTCATTAAATAAACGCACTGAAATGAGGAGAGCAAAGATTCCAGAGGATAATGAGGACAGTGAACATTTACTGGGTGCCTTTATATATGAACCCATTTAATCCTCACAACAATTTTATGAAATAGGCAATATTATAACTTTTTTTTTTTGAGACAGAGTCTCGCTCTGTTGCCCAGGCTGGAGTGCAGTGGCGCGATCTCGGCTCACTGCAATCTCTGCCTCCCGGGTTCACACCATTCTGCCTCAGCTTCCCGAGTAGCTGGGACTACAGGTGCCCGCCACCATGCCGAGCTAATTTTTTTTTGTATTTTTAATAAAGACGGGTTTCACCATGTTAACCAGGATGGTCTTGATCTCCTGACCTCGTGATCTGCCCTCCTCAGCCTCCCAAAGTGCTGGGATTACAGGCGTGAGCCATCACACCCGGCCTTAAGATAGTTATTTTAAATGGTTCTAAATAGGCTACATCAGATTACTATTCCCAACATGCCACTATACAAACCACAAGCCAAGGAGCTCTCACACACACAAAAAGGTAGGGATTAATTTACTCTTTCAGCCTCATAAACCATCTTTTTACTAGTCTGTCCTCTGAGCTTTCAGTTTTGGTTTAGCTGCTATTTATTCCTGGGAGAGCCTTGCTGAATCACATTCACTCCAAGAATAAATGAACCAAAGGAGAAATGTGGAGTTAAAGGACACCTATTCCCTCTAAGAATCTGGCCGTGGGGATCAGGAAGAGATAAACTCTGAAAACTTACAAGCAGAAAAATTCAAATTCCATCAACAGGAGACTGGTTAGATAATATGGACATGCATATAATGGAATACTATGTAGTTCTAAAATAAAATGAAGAAGCTCTTCATGTACTAATATGGAGAGTTCCAAGAGCTACTCAGTAATTTTTTTTTAAAGGTGCAGAACTGCCAAAAAGCATACATCTTTCATGCTAAGTAAAGGTAGAAAATCCAGGATCTTTATTTTATATATGTACAACAAAACTACAAACCTCACTCCCCTAGCTTAGGGGAGTGAGAACTGGGCGAAGAGAGGACAAGGTGGAGGGGACACTCGTCACTGAATATTTTTCATACTTTCTAAGTTTTGTTTGTTTTTGTTTTTGAGATGGGGTCTTGCTCTGCTGTTCAGGCTGGAGTATTAGTGGCGCAATCATGGCTCACTGCAGCCTTGACCTCCCAGGCTCCAGTAATTCTCCTGCCTCAGCCTCACCAGTAGTTTGGACTGCAGGCACATGTCACCACACTCAGCTAATTTTTAAAATTATCTGTAGAGACAGGGTCTCAATAAGTTGCCTAGGCTAGTCTCAAACTCCTGGCCTCAAGTGATCCTCCTGCCTTGGCCTCCCAAAGTGCTGGGATTACAGGCATGAGCCACTGCACCTGGCAATACTTTCTAGTTTTTGAACCATGAATAGCACCGATTCCAAAACTGAAATTTAAAATATGAGCAAGTCAGTAAACTCTACCAGCTTACCAGCTGTTCACTGAGAAGACTTTCTGCAGTGTCACACAGCAGTGACAGGAATGCCTCTCCTTCAGTGGCACAGGTTACTGTCCTGAAAGTTTTTTTTTTTTTTTTTTTGAGATGGAGTTTCGTTCTTGTTGCCCAGGCTGCAGTGCAATGGCATGATCTCAGCTCACTGCAACCTCTGCCTCCCGGATTCAAGCAATTCCCCTGCCTTCGCCCCTAGAGTAGCTGGGATTATAGACATGCGCCACCATGCCTGGCTAATTTTTTGTAGTTTTAGTAAAGACAGGATTTCTCCATGTTGGTCAGGCTGGTCTCGTACTCCCGACCTCAGGTGATCCGCCCGCCTTGGCCTCCCAAAGTGCTGGGATTACAGACATGAGCCACCGCGCTCGACATGTCCTGAAAGTTCTAAGGACAATATGAAAACTTAAGCATTACACAGGTAGAGTTGTGCTAACTGTCCTGCCCCCCTCAGATGGAAAAGGAATGAGGGGGCAGGAAGAAGTCAGTCAAATGTCAGCAGCCACACCCCGCTGCCTTCACAAGGACCCCGTTTTGTGCAGAGCTGGTCCTGCTCATCATGGGGCTCATCAGCGCCTCACTTCCCACCCCCACCTCCCCATGACTAGGGACAGCTGCAGGCAAAGAAGATCTTTTGTTTCTTCCAAGTTCATCTGTTTCCCCTGCCAGAATCATAATTCTTCATTTGTGACATCACCATGAGCTACAGTGGGGGGGCTGGGATGTCACAAACAGAGGATTCTGTCACAAACTCAGGATTCTGGCTCCAGAGTAGGCAAGAGAGAAAAGAAACCCAAAAGACTGCCTCTCAAGACAAAGCTTTTGCCTATGTAAACCTCAGAAAACGTGACAGTAGGCAGAACTGCTTTCCAAACACACACACGCCAAACAAAACAAACTTACGAATTACACTACAAAGACAACTGTGGTTATTAAAACCAATGGACAGAAGAGGGATGCTAATAAGTTACTGCTGGGACTGTGCAGAAGCTAATCAGATATATACATTACCAAATAAAAGACTATCAGTGAATGTGAATGATTCTTAATGTACCTGCTTATCAAACATTTACTGAGCACATGCTCCAAAAAGCACTGAGCAAATTCCCACATATGAAGTGACAACTTTGTTCTCTGGACAGTAGTCACAAACTTAAGTGATGCAGAAAATCTCTCCTGATCAGTGGTTTTTAACCTTTTGGGGGTTATCTACCTCCCTTTCAGAAACTCAAGTGAACACTATATCCAAGCACCATCTAAAAAAAAAAAAAAAAAAAAAAAAAAAAAAGAAGAAGAAAGGAGTTATATAGATAAAGTATAATAACTGCGAGGTCTAGAAAGATATCTACAACTTTTGGCCAGGCACAGTGGCTCATGCCTGTAATCCCAGCACTTTGGGAGGCCAAGGCGGGTGGATCACCTGAGGTTGGAAGTACGAGACCAGCCTGACCAACATGGAGAAACCCCATCTCTACTAAAAAAATACAAAATTAGCTGGGCATGGTGGCGCATGCCTGTAATCCCAGCTACTCGGGAGACTGAGGCAGGAGAATCGCTTGAACCTGGGAGGCGGAGGTTGCAGTGAGCCAAGATCACGCCACCGTACTCCAGCCTGGGCAACAAGAGCGAAACTCCATCTAAAAAAAAAAAGAGAGAAAGAAAGGTATCAGGCCGGGCGCGGTGGCTCAAGCCTGTAATCCCAGCACTTTGGGAGGCCGAGACGAGCGGATCACAAGGTCAGGAGATCGAGACCATCCTGGCTAACACAGTGAAACCTCGTCTCTACTAAAAATACAAAAAACTAGCCAGGCGAGGTGGCGGGCGCCTGTAGTCCCAGCTACTCGGGAGGCTGAGGCAGGAGAATGGCGTGAACCCGGGAGGCAGAGCTTGCAGTGAGCTGAGATCCGGCCACTGTACTCCAGCCCGGGCGACAGAGCCAGACTCCGTCTCAAAAAAAAAAAAAAAAAAAAAAAAAAAGAAAGGTATCTAGAACTTTTATACCTTTCTCACATTTCAGATGTCTACCCCTTTGACATGTAAATTTTCAAGAACTACCACACAGTCTAACATCTAAAGACAGTCTAATGCCAAAAAGAAGGGGACGACAGGTTAAGCACACTATTCAAAAATGTAAAAGGGGGTTCTCCCATTTTTGTTCTTTTTTTTTTTTTAAGAGACAAGGCTTCATTATGTTGCCCAGGCAGGAGTGCAGGGGTTTTTCCACAGGCTCAATCCCACTACTGATCAGTATGGGAGTTCTAATTTGCTTTGTTTCCAACCTGGGGCAGCTCACCCCTCTGTAAGGAACCTGGTGGTTCCCTGGTCCCAGGAGGTCACCATATTTATGCCAAACTTAGTGTAGACACCCAATCAGCATAGTGCACTATAGCCCAGAACTCCTGGCCTCAAGCAATCCTACTGCCTCAGCCTCCCAAGTAGCTGGGCTATAGGCATGGCATTGCCCAGCTCCTTATTTCTGATTTAAAAACAGAAGTTAAAGCCAGCTCTTATTATTCAAATAAAAATGGATTATCCAGGGCCAGGTGTGGTAGCTCACACCTGTAATCCAGCACTGTGGGAGGCTGAGGCCAGAGGATCAGTTGAGCTCAGGAGTTTGAGACCAGCCTGGCCAACATGGTAAAACTCTGACTCCACTTTAAAAAAAAACAAAAAAAGGGCCAGGTGCGGTGGCTCACGCCTGTAATCCCAGCACTCTGGGAGCTGAGGCGAGCAGATCAGGAGGTCAGGAGTTTGAGACCAGTCTGACCAACATGGTGAAACCCTGTCTCTACTAAAAATACAAAAATTAGCTGGGCATGGTGGCACATGCCTATAATCCCAGCTACTCAGGAGGTTGAGGCAGGAGAATCACTTGAACTTGGGATGTGGAGGTTGCAGTGAGCCGAGATTACGCCACTGCACTCCAGCCTGGGAGACACAGCAAAACTCCATCTCAAAAAAAAAAAAAAAAAAAACTACAAAAATTAGCTGGGTGTGGTGGCATGCGCCTGTAATCCCAAGGTGGCTGAGACAGGAGAATCACTTGAATTGCTTGAACCCGGGAGGTGGAGATTTGCAGTTAGCCACGGTGCTCCAGCCTGGGTGACAGAGTGAGACTAGGTCTCAAAAAAAAAGATTATCCAAACCTAATGTTTAATTCCAGCTGGCTCTCCCTTTATTAAGCAGTACAGCACTGGCCAGCGCTTTACATCAACAATAGAAACAAACTCAAGTGGCGCGCTTATTTTACCTTCATTATAGGGCCAAATATAATTAGTAAGTACCTTAGCACAGAACATTTTTAAGAGGAAAAGTCAAACGCCTAATTTAAGTGATAATTTACTATTCTAGATCTTTTGTGCCATACTACTCCTCTTAATTATCATACACACACACGAATGGGAATTTTGTGACAAAGGGCAGATGAGATTATCTCATGGTTGTACTGTACCTTCCGAAAATCTCGCTTCTCAAAATCTGTTTCTGCTATTTTCTCATATTCCATGACTGCATTAGCATTCTTGAACTACACCAGAAAATCAGACATAGGAAAGTTTTAATGAAGCTGTAGATTAAACAACCACAAAAAAATTAACAAGGCATTGATGAATTCGAATTGAGTAAATATACCACACTGCCTCTTTTGATAGAGACAGGGTCAGACTCATACCTCCTGTTTTGAGTGGCCACTTTTATGATCCAGTTCTAGGGCTCTCTGGCAACTGTGACAGGCTGCCATGCATTCCCTAGAGAGAGGTGGCACTTGCCCTCTCATAGATGTCTCTAGAAGATTTTCTTTCAAGAAAATCAGAACCACAGACATTTCACAAACCAAATTGATGAAGATACAGTCAAGACTCCTTAACAGGGCTAGACCCAAACTTCACCCTCAGTTTGAACTTCAAGTCAGAACACAAGTGTCATGCTTGATATACATAAAATAAAGGCAATGCATTGCTAGGGATTGAGCATACGTTTTGAGATTCTCACTGAAATGCATCTAGGGTAAACTGTATATACAGTCATACGCTCTGGTCAACAATGAACTGTATATATGGCAGTGCTCCTGTAAGATTATAATACCGTATTTTTACTGTACCTTTTCTGTTTAGATACACAAATACCATTGCGTTATAGCTGCCTACAATATTCGCGCTATAAAGGTTTGTAGTCCAGAAGCTACTGCCATATAGCCTAGGTGTGTGGCAGGCTATGCCACCCCGGTTTGTGTAAGTATACTTTATGATGTCTACACAGTGACAAAATCACCTAACGAAATGTATGCCTGTCATTAAGCGACACATACTGTATATGGAGATGTAATTAAAACATGTTTTAGCTGCTACCAATTTCATCAGGGCTTGAATTTACTCAAATTCTTTTTTATTTTTATTTTTTTTGAGATAGGTTCTTGCTCTGTTGCCTAGACTACAGTGCAGTGGTGCGATCATGGCTCAGCTTCAACTTTCTGAGCACAAGCAATCCTCCCACTTGAGCCTCCTGAGTGGCTGGGATCACAGATGCATGGCACCAGGCCTGGCTAATTAAAAGATTTTCTTTGTGGAGACAGGGTCTCACTAAGTCCCAAACTCTTAAATTCTTTAACCTCACTTAAATCAGTCCCTGGAAGCATCTGCCTATTCCCCAGCCATCTCAGAAATGCTTCAATTTTCACAGATTTTTAAAAGCTGTCAATCACATTCAAAACTCATTTTACAGATTAGGAAGCTGAGACTTAGAGACACTATGAAGCTCGCCTAAAGTCACCCAGGTGTGCTGATGGCAGAAGTGAGACCAGACCTCATTTCTGACTTTCAAGTAGCCACTCCTCCCAAATATACCATACTGCCTCTTTTGATAGAAACAGCATCAGACCCGTACCTCTTGTTGTGCCTGAGCATTTTTATGATCCAGTTCTAGGGCTCTCTGGAAGCTGCGACATGCCGCCATGGCATTCCCTAGAGAGAGGTGGCACTTGCCCTCTCGTAGATGTCCCTAAAAGAACACCAAGAGGGAAGAAAAGCAGCATGATTGGCCAAGTGGAAAGAAATCAACAGCAGCAACAAACACCCACACGAAACAAACATAGAGGCCGGGCGCAGTGGCTCACACCTGTAATCCCAGCACTTTGGGGGCTGAGGCATGTGGATCACTCGAGGTCAGGAGTTCGAGACCAGCCTGGCCAACATGGTGAAACTCCGTCTCTACTAAAAATACAAAAATTAGCCGGGTGTGGTGGCATATGCCTGTGGTCCCAGCTACTCTGGAGGCTGAGGCAGGAGAATTGCTTGAACCTGGGAGACTGAAGTAGCAGTGAGCTGAGATCACGCCATTGCACTCCAGCCTGGGCGACAGAGCGAGACTCCATCTCAAAAACAAAAACAAACAAACAAAACTAATACAGAATGAAAATGACTACAGCAGTTCCCAACCTGGGCAATTTGACCTCCAGGGGACATCTGGCAACGTTACGAGACATTTTTGGTTGTTACAATTGTGCAGAGGGGACGCTACTCATACCCAGTGATTAAAAGTCAGAGATGACGCTAAACAGCCCACAGTGCACAGTATAGTCCCCCACAACAAAGAATAATCTGGTCCCAAATGTCAGTAGTGTCAGGGTTGAGAAACACTGGGCTAGAGAAACTCAACTGTAGCAACCCAGCCTTCCCCAAACAGCCCCATTACATACATACCCGGACAAAACTGTCATCCAACCTCACTGACTGTTGTGCATCTCCAAGAGCTTCCCGGAACCTTCCAAGCATCATCAAGGTGGCTGCTCGATTACCATAATAGCTAGCATTTTTAGGACACATATCTATAGGAAAGACAGAAGAATGTAAAACAAAGTTTAGAACAGGTTCCTGCTTTGAAAACTTAGAGGGGGCTGGGCGCAGTGGCTCATGCCCGTAATCCCAACACTTTGGGAGGCCAAGAAGGCGGATCACTTGAGGTCAGGAGTTCCAGACCAGCCTAGTAAACATGGCACAACCCCATCTGTACTAAAATACAAAAAAAAAAAAAAAATAGCTGGGCGAGGTGGCAGGGCACCTGTAATTCCAGCTACTCAGGAGACTGAAACATGAGAACTGCTTGCATCTGGGAGGTGGAGGTTGCAGTGATCCAAGAGCACACCACTGCACTCCAGCCTGGGCAACAGAGGAAGACCCTGTCTCAAACAAACAAACAAACAAACAAAAAACTTAGAGGCCATCTCCCTCCAACCAATATTAAGGGAATCTATCTGTAATGCTGATAAACTCCATTTTCTTCATGGAGACAGGGTCTCACTCTGTTGCACAGGCTAGAGTGCCATGGTGCTATCTCGGCTTACTGTAACCTCTGCCTCCTGGGTTCAAGTGATTCTCGTGCCTTAGCGTGCCAAGTAGCCAAGCAGCTGGGATTACAGGCATGCGCCACCACACCTGGCTAATTTTTGTATTTTTATTTATTATTTGAGGCACAGTCTGGCTCTGTTGACCACGCTGGAGTACAGTGGCATGATCTCTGCTCACTGCATCCTCCGCCTCGTGGGCTTAAGACATCTTCCTACCTCAGCCTCCTGAGTAGCTGGGACCACAGACACATGCCACCACATCCAGCTAATTTTTGTATTTTTTGTTGAGATGGGGTTTTGCCATGTTGGCCAGGCTGGTCTTTAACTCCTGGCCTCAAGTGATCCACCTGCCTCAGTCTCCCAAAGGGCTGGGATTATAGGAGTGAACCACTGCACCCAGCCCTGACACACTCTTCAGAACGCCACAGCCAGCACAGTGGCTCACACCTATAATCTCAGCACTTTGGGAGGCCGAGGTGGGCAGATCACTTGGGGTCAGGAGTTTGAGATCAGCCTGGCCAACATGGCAAAACGCTGTCTCTGCTAAAATACAAAAAATAGCCGAGCATAGTGGCACACGCCTGTAATTCCAGCTACTCAGGTGGCTAAGGCATGAAAATCACTTGAAACTAGGAGATGAAGCTGGCAGTGAGCCGAGATTGTGCCACTACACTCCAGTCTGGGTGACAGTGACACTGTCCCCAAAATAAATAAAAGTTTGCATCCAAATTTCTGACTGCTTGTGCAAATGGACAGCAGCAATGATAAAATCAGTTTTAAAACAAAACAAGGTACAGCTTTAAAGTGCAGTGATTATCTTTTGAGGGGAGAGGCAGCTTATTAATCTTAATGAACTGTGTTTTGTATAATGAGACATTAAAATGAAATGTGCGTGTTGAGTTGGGGTAAGCAAATTAGGTGAGAAGAATGCTGACATGGGATTAAAATATGCTGGCAAATTAAGCATGGAGATAACTAAGACTTCTTTTATGTACAAAGGCCATTTTCTGAGGTAGTAAATGAATTGGCAATGAGTGAAATGCATTTAGGTGGGTACTGTTTTGCCATAACATTCAGTGTTTCTGGAATTGCCTTTAATTTGTCAAAAGAAAAACTACCCACCCCAGTTAGAAGCTATCACGGCTGGGCGTGGTGGCTCATGCCTGTAATTCCAGCACTTTGGGAGGCCAAGGCAGGAGGATCACTTGAGTCCAGGAGTTTGAGACCACCCGGGGCAACACGGTAAGACCCTGTCTCTATTTTTAAAAATTTAAAGTGTTAAAAAGAAAAAGAAAAAAGTTATCATTCATGAGTTTTTTTTTTTTTGAGACGGAGATTCGCTCTTGTTGCCTATGCTGGAGTGCAGTGGCGTG
The DNA here is from genome assembly GCF_007565055.1 of Rhinopithecus roxellana. NCBI lineage: Eukaryota > Metazoa > Chordata > Mammalia > Primates > Cercopithecidae > Rhinopithecus > Rhinopithecus roxellana. Next base: position 14,765,029 of record NC_044567.1, on the reverse strand, counting down.
ATCTCAGCTCACTACAGCTTCTGCCTCCAAGGTTCAAGCAGTTCTCCTGCCCCAGCCTCCCCAGTAGCTGGGATTACAAGCGCCCGCCACACCTAGCTAATTTTTGTATTTTTAGTAGAGACGGGGTTTCACCATGTTCACCAGGCTGAAAAGAAATGTGCATGTTGAGTTGGGGTAAGCAAATTAGGGGAGAACTGATCTCAGGTGATCCGATAGCCTCGGCCTCCCAAAATGCTGGGATTATAGGCGTGAGTCACCACGTCCGGCCCATTCATGAAATCAAGCCTGAAGGAGTTCATACAGTAATAGTTATCAACCCATTAGGCAAAAGGCTACTTCTCAGAGAGAAGCTACTTTTTTTATTTTTTAATTTTTGAGATGGAGTTCTTTGGTCGTCCCCCAGGCTGGAGTGCAATGGCGCAATCTTGGCTCTCTGCAACCTCCACCTTCCCGGGTTCAAGCAATTCTCCTGCCTCAGCCTCCCTAGTAGCTGGGATTACAGGCACGCGCCACCACGCCCAGCTAATTTTTGTATTTTGTAGAGATGAGATTTCACCATATTAGCCAGGCTGGTCTCGAACTCCTGACTTTAGGTAATTCGCCCACCTTGGCCTCCCAAAGTGCTGGGATTATAGGCGTGAGCCGCTATGTCTGGCCTATTTTTTTATCTTTTTGAGATGACGTCTTGCTTTGTTGCCCAGGCTGGAGTGCAGTGGCACAGTCTTGGCTCACTGCAACCTCCACCTCCCAAGTTTGGGCAATTCTCCTGACTCAGCCTCCCAAGTAGCTGGGATTACAGGTGCCCGCCACCAGGCCCAGCTAATTTTTGTATTTTTAATAGAGACAGGGTTTCGTCATATTGGTCAGACTGTTCTCAAACTCCTGATCTAAAGTGATCTGCCTGCTTCGGCCTCCCAAAGTGCTGGGATTACAATAGGCGTGGGCCACCACGACTGGCAGCTACTTTTAATAATATTTGGCAAGTAAATGTTTTCTAGCATAAGTATCAAGTCTTTCTCACCTATGGCTTTTGTATAATAATTATAAGCTTCATTGTAATCTTTCTTGGCATAGTATGCATTTCCTTGTTCCTTGAAAGTCTCTGCTTCCCTGAAAATGAAAGAAAAAGAGAATCATGTTACTGTACAAAGGGAATAACTTCTGTAATCTTCTAGGAGCAACCTTTGGTCTAGAGCCTGCAGCACATTGAGCTGAAAGTTAGTGTGATACTTGAAGGAATTTATAGATTTGTTCAATAGGCCAATGGACCAAAAGGAGGTGCCAATGAAAGAATCCAAGTTCTTCAGATGCTTTTTGTCACTTAGATACATTCAAACTAAATCAAGAAAACCCCTCTTACGTTCTTGCCTCACCTCACTATTTCTGCCTTTCATCCTCCCGCAGGATAGACAAATTTAGACATTCCCTCAGGGCAAGGAATTTTTCTTTCTCCTTCCACAGTGTCACAACTGCTGCCTCTTTTGCAAACTTACTCCATTCAGGGGAAAAGGTTACTCCATTCAGGGGCAACTTATTTCTCAATGTGAAAAAGGTCATATCCTCAAGAGTTTTAATAATTTCATCTCCTGAAAAGTGGCTCATGCATTTGTCACTGAAAGAACAAGCAGAGCAAAGGCAGATGGCAAAAGAGTTAAAAGCATAGCATGTTGGTGTTTAAGACAGGAACAGAGTTGAGTGACAGCAGAGACTAAGACCATCGATGACAGGGATATATGAGGTACAGGCTGCCAGTGCCATACTATAAGGAGCACCCATCCACTGGTGTTCCCTCCTCCCATCACATCTATGTGGGTACTTGCTGCCCTCTTTGTACTCCCTCCAGTACCTTATATATTCAACAACTGGGTTATAGCAGAATTTTTTCCCTACCTCTAAGATCTATTTTTTCAAACTATGCCATTAGACAAAGTATACTTTCCTAAAGGAACAATGTTATATAATTGGGGAATTAGATTCCTGAGCAAGTACCTAGAATCAAATCAGACATGACCAACAATGTTTTAACCTCTATCAAGATACCCCAAATCACTCTACTCTCAAGTGATAAAGATAATTCTTTACGGAATTGATTACTGCAACATTAAGTACCTGATCATTTTTGTTATGATCCTGTTTCAACAGAAAGGAAAGCATCTTTCTTTTCCTGTTGTTCACATGCAAAAAAGAACCTAGTTCAGAGTTGCCTGAAATGGGGGCAAAAGTCCTAGTTCTTTTTTTTTTTTTTTTTTTTTTTGAGACGGAGTCTCGCTCTATCGCCCAGGCTGGAGTGCAGTGGCCGGATCTCAGCTCACTGCAAGCTCCGCCTCCCGGGTTAATGCCATTCTCCTGCCTCAGCCTCCCGAGTAGCTGGGACTACAGGCGCCCGCCACCTTGCCCGGCTAGTTTTTTGTATATTTTTTAGTAGAGACAGGGTTTCACGGTGTTAGCCCGGATGGTCTCGATCTCCTGACCTCATGATCCACCCGTCTCGGCCTCCCAAAGTGCTGGGATTACAGGCTTGAGCCACTGCGCCCGGCCAAGTCCTAGTTCTTAAACCCTGGCGATGGTATAGCAATTTACAGCTTGAGTCTATGGTTATGTGCATTAGGGAGATTTGTGATTTACTTACGTATTTTAAACTAGAAACTGGCAAAGCCGCCCTCCTTTTATTGAGGTGATCCTCCCTCTCCATTCTTCTCCATCACTGTCCTGGCAAGCCCTACTAACATGAAAAGGCTGCTAGAAGAAAGGAGAAGGAAAATGGGAATGACCTATAAATGCTGACAGATTTGAAATGTGATGGATATAAATCTGCTTGAGTAACTGTTTAAACCAACTATCACGATGCTGAAAAGAGGCCATCTGCTATTAAAAATCTTCAAGAAAGATCCCCCAATTCCAAGATTTAAAGGACCAACTGAAATCCTACTACACAGTATACACCACCCTGTAACTCTAAATTAAGCAAATTGCTTATAAAAACTCTGAGGAGCCTATCCTTTAAGAGCAGACATGCTAAGGGATTTGAACAAAGGACTTGCTCAAACTGGATTTTGATTAGTCAAACTGCTGTGAAGAAATGGAGTACCAAATTCCAAAGTAAGACATTAGGCCCATACTCTATCAGAGATCTAGCCTCTTCTTCAGTTGGCTAGTGGCTAAGAATATGCAAATCTCTGAGGAAAACCAAGACAGCTAGGTACCTGGGGAGACACTGTGTCAGCAGTATAAAGCCCGTTAATCGAAAGTGAAATAATGTACAGGGCTGCTGAAAGGTGACCCTAGCCTCCTCTTTCCTAAAACACTACCCCTATGGAGGTCAGGGAGTTCAGGACTGGCTTCTAGAAAAAACGCAAAGGATTATTTTGGTGGACGGTTACTAATAATTACTGAGGTCAGGTACTTTCCATACATCATCCTCTATAAAACAGAGTCTGGTGAACATCATTATTCCCATTTTTCAAAGAAGGAAATAAGGCCTGGGGGTTAAATAACTTGCCTGAGGTCAGGTCAGGACGTTACTCACATTTGTCAGAATACAAAGCTTGTGTACTTTCTACTATGCCAAGCTTTCTCTCTAATGCTTGCCTCCACTTACTGCTAACTATTTTGAAAATCAATCTGTACTAGGAGGAATAAGACATGGACAATATATGTAAGACAATACGTATAAATTTCTTTAAACTAAGACCCCCCGCATATAATATTCAACCCCAGAACCAAAATCGGTATTTAAATAAGCTAAATGACATTCCTAACAGTAAGTCAAAGAGGAAGCAGGGCTCCTTTCTCTTCAAGATGCAAGACCTAGTGAACTGGACTTTGCCTCCCCAAAGAAATGCATTTCATTTTAGTAAATGGTGAGTAGATTCCATTCTAGAGCAAACAAAGCAAGTAATGTAGAGTCAGCCCACAGCAAAAAGAACAAGAAGAATTGTGTTGTGACAAGTTGCCATGTTTTTAACCTCACACTGCACAGCAGCAGGCCAGAATTAGCTATTCCCACACAACTGCCTCATGAAAAGGACTTATTTTCATAGAAACGTGGCTGATTAACAGCTGCCTAAACAATGGGCACTTAGTGCTTTTAGACTGAACGCTGATTTTTTGCCTCCAGGTCCAATGCCCAAAGTGGACTGGAGTCCCTCCTTCATTTTGAACCTCCCGACCAAATACACAACAAGCTTTAATCAATGGGCCTGACCCTGTGAGACCAGTTGAGGAAAGAATGGATCTTTGGAATCCAGCATGGCAGCAGCAAGAACTGAACAAGGCTGCATCAGGAACAATTCCAGGGTAAAATCCATTCAAGTCCTGCCCTGGAAGTCTGAGAAAGGGCTGAAGCTTGTTCAAGTTGCCTTTACAGCAAAGGGACTGAAGGATGAGATGTCAAAGGCGTGGGACTGGAAAAGAAGAAGAGCAGGTTAACACTGGAATTGAGGGCAGTCTGGTGGTGGCATCTGTCACTCACTCACTGCCAGGGTCAATTCATCTGATAAGCAAGTGAGGTTATAACATGTACCTACTGAAACACACCAGTACTGAGAAAAGAAGAATTAGGATTAATTGGCTTCACCTAGACCAATTAAAAAAAAAAAAAAAAAAAAAAAAGGATTCCCAATGCACTAAACTACAGATTATTTTCTGTGGCTACAAAATTAAATTCAGATTAAACTCTTAAATATAATACCACAGTAAAATATAGATTTGGCCATAACTGATCTGATGGTACTATTAACAACTACAATATATTTGTAGTGTTGTTTCAGATTTTCAAAGCATTTCCAATGAAGATTTTGAATTTTTTTTTTTTTTTTTTTTGATGGAGTCTCACTCTTTGGCCCAGGCTGCAGTGCAGTAGCATGAACTCGGCTCACTGCAGCCTCTGCCTCCTGGGTTCAAGTGCTCTCTCGCCTTAGCCTCCTAAGTAGCTGGGATTACAGGCATGTGCCACCATGCCCAGCTAATTTTTATATTTTTAGTAGAGATGGGGTTTCATCACGTTGGCCAGACTGGTCTCAAACTCCTGACTGCAAATGATCCGCCTGCCTAGGCCTCTCAAAGTGCTAGGATTATAGGCGTCAGCCACCACACCTGGCCAAGATTTTCTTTTTTTCTTTTCTTTTCTTTTTTTTTTTTTTTTGAGACGGAGTCTCGCTCTGTCGCCCAGGCTGGAGTGCAGTGGCACGATCTCAGCTTACTGCAACCTCCACCTCCCGGTTCAAGCGATTCTCCTGCCTCAGCTTCCTGAGTAGCTGGGATTACAGGTGCCTGCCACTGCGCCTGGCTAATTTTTTGTATTTTTAGTAGAGACTGGGTTTCATCCGTGTTAGCCAGGATGGTCTCGATCTCCTGACCTTGTGATCCGCCCGCCTCCGCCTCCCGAAGTGCTGGGATTACAGGCGTGAGCCACTATACCTGGCCTAAGATTTTCAAATGGCCTTCTGAGGTGGTTATGGCAATAATTTCACCTATCCTCCAACAGAGGAAGAGCTAGTAAGGCACCCAAGATGGCTGCACAGGTCTCCTAAGTCCTAGAAGTTTATATTTTCCCCTACATCCTGTTAGTATCAAGGCTTTTAGATTAAAACTGATTTATCCAGGCTGGGCGCGGTGGCTCAAGCCTGTAATCCCAGCACTTTCGGAGGCCGAGACGAGCGGATCACGAGGTCAGGAGATCGAGACCACCCTGGCTAACACGGTGAAACCCAGTCTCTACTAAAAATACAAAAAATTAGCCAGGCGCAGTGGCAGGCACCTGTAATCCCAGCTACTCAGGAAGCTGAGGCAGGAGAATCGCTTGAACCGGGAGGTGGAGGTTGCAGTGAGCCGAGATCGTGCCACTGCACTCCAGCCTGGGCGACAGAGCGAGACTCCGTCTCAAAAAAAAAAAAAAAACAAAAAAAAAACTAATTTATCCAGTTCTCCCACCAAATCCTTGCATCAACTTCTAAGCAGAATCAGCTTCACAGCTCTGATTCACCAAGAGATGCTGGGAAGGACTCCACCTCCACCAACCCAGTCTTTTCATTTTAATTGACAGTAATACAGTTGTGTGCAAACAGCTACTGAAAGGTTTTCCAAAAAAATCTGTCCTCTTTGGATGCGTGGAGGATCTCCCACAACAGGATCAGCACTGGACGGCCTGGCCTTCAGAGAAGACATCCCATTCGTGGTCTCCTTTGCGTTTTTATTTTATTTTATCTTATCTTATCTTATCTTATCTTATCTTATTTTATTTATTTTATTTTATTTTATTTTATTTATTTTTTTTGAGACGGAGTCTTGCTCTGTTGCCCGGGCTGGAGTGCAGTGGCCGGATCTCAGCTCACTGCAAGCTCCGCCTCCCGGGTTCACGCCATTCTCCTGCCTCAGCCTCCCGAGTAGCTGGGACTACAGGCGCCCGCCAGGTCGCCCGGCTAGTTTTTTTTTTGTATTTTTAGTAGAGACGGGGTTTCACCATGTTAGCCAGGATGGTCTTGATCTCCTGACCTCGTGATCCGCCCGTCTCAGCCTCCCAAAGTGCTGGGATTACAGGCTTGAGCCACTGCGCCCGGCTTCCTTTGCTATTTTAAAATGTATGTCTTTGTTTTTCAAAAATAACCTTGCTGGGCACAATGTCTCACACCTGTAATCCCAACACTTTGGGAGACAAAGACAGGAGGACTGCTTGAGCGCAGGAGTTTGAGAACAGCCTGGAAAACACAGGGAGACTCTGTCTCTACAAAAATTAAAAAATTAGCTGGGCATGGTGGTGCATGTCTGTAGTCCCAGCTACTTGGGAGGCTAAGATGGGAGGATCGCTTGAGCCCAGGAGGTTGAGGCTGCAATGAGCTGTGATTGTACCACTGCACTCTAGCCTGAGTGACAGAGCAAGACTCTGTCTCAAAAAAACAAAACCACCCACCAGTAAGAAAACTGCAACTTTGAAAACTTGCTCTTCTACAATAAATGTTGGTTAAAATCCATATATCCTTTACACATGCAGTTACATTCTCTCTCTCTGAATTCAGCATTCATTCATTGCTGACACTAATTACTCCAACAAACACGGCCAAGGGAATCATTTGGTATCACACAGGTCTTAGCAGGGCTCAGCATCATGTGATTACATCAGACAACTTGGGCTTATGATTGCTAGCCAACTTTGCACATTTACAGCTCAACTGAATTAAAAACACATTAAAACATCGTAGTTGACATTGCAACATGCCCCAAATTAGGTGCCCTATAAAAATTTCCATTTTTTCTCTAAGTACTTCCAAGTTGAACACTTAAGCAAGATCTCTGTGTTGGGCCAACTAGTCTAACTTTTAACAATTAAAGAAGTAATCAGAAACTTTAGCCAGCCTCCACTAATGCAGAATTAATTGTGTGGTAGTTTTAAAAATGTCATTAACATGGCTGGGTTCTCTCTGGAATTGCTTGACATATCACGTATTTGCAGATTATTAAAACAGGGATGAGATTCTTAATCATTTTAAAATTTATTCCACCTCACTGCATGAAAAATAGACTAGCATGGTTTCATTATTCTGCAACATTTGTAACCCAGGAAATGTGGATTCCAATTTTATTTATTTATTTATTTATTTATTTATTTATTTATTTATTTATTTTTTGAGGCGGAGTCTCGCTCTGTCGCCCAGACTGGAGTGCAGTGGCCAGATCTCAGCTCACTGCAAGCTCCGCCTCCCGGGTTCACGCCATTCTCCTGCCTCAGCCTCCCGAGTAGCTGGGACTACAGGCGCCCGCCACCTCGCCCGGCTAGTTTTTTGTATTTTTAGTAGAGACGGGGTTTCACCGTGTTAGCCAGGATGGTCTCGATCTCCTGACCTCGTGATCCGCCCGTCTCGGCCTCCCAAAGTGCTGGGATTACAGGCTTGAGCCACCGCGCCTGGCCATGGATTCCAATTTTATATGACAAAAAGCACACCACACTGTGGTTTGATTTTGTTTTTCTTTTTTTTTTTTTTGAGACAAAGTCTCGCTCCGTCACCCAGGCTGGAGTGCAGTGGCGCAATCTCAGCTCACCGCAACCCCCACCTCCCGGGTTCAAGCAGTTCTCCCACCTCAGCCTCCCGAGTAGCTAGGATTACAGGCACATGCCACCACGCCCGGACAATTTTTTTTTTTTTTTTTTTTTTTGAGAAAAGAGCTTATTTATTTATTTATTTATTTTTATTTTGTTTATTTTTTGAGGCAGAGTCTGTCACCCAGGCTGGAGTGCAGTGGCGCGATCTCAGCTCACTGCAAGCTCTGCCTCCCAGGTTCATGCCATTCTCCTGCCTCAGCCTCCTGAGTAGCTGGGACTACAGGTGTCCACCACCATGACGGCTGATTTTTTTGTATTTTTAGTAGAGATGGGGTTTCATCGTGTTAGCCAGGATGGTCTCGATCTCCTGACCTCGTGATCCACCCGCCTCGACCTCCCAAAGTGCTGGGATTACAGGTGTGAACCACTGTGCCTGGCCTGGTTTTGTTTTTTTTTAAAGGCAGGGTCTCACTGTCACCCAGGCTGCAGTACAGTGGGGTGAACATGGTTTGCTGCAGCCTTGACCTCCTGGGCTCAAGCAACCCTTCTGCCTCAGCCTCCTGCGTACCTGGGACTACAGGAACACACCACAACACCTGGCTAAATTTTTTAGTTTTTTGTCAAGATGGGATTTCACTTCATTGCCCAGGCTGGTCTCAAATTCCCGGGCTCAAGCAATCCTCCAGCCTCAGCCTCCCAAAGGGCTGGAATTACAGACACGAGCCACTGAACATGGCTGCCACACTGCTTTTATTTCAAGTATTTGGCTAGAATAATATTTTTAATAAAGTTAAGCTCTTCCAAAAGCATTAATAATAGCTTAAATCAAAACAGACGCAGCAGCCTAAATAAGGTTTTGTTTTCATTTTCTTTATGTATTCTGTTATTCCTGAAGTGGAAGAAAAAAAATTCAGTTTTGTTGAAATTACAACTGAAGATAAAATGATTTATTTTGGCAAAGCAGAGGAGTGTTTAGTGGCCTTTGATTTTGGAGAGTATTTTATTGGCACTGAGAAATTTTTTAGAAAAAGATACCTTTCTTGGCAGGATGTGGTGGCTCACACCTGTAATCCCAGCACTTTGGGAGTCCGAGGCAGACGGAACACAAGGTCAGGAGTTCCAGACCAGCCTGACCAATACAGTGAAACCCCATCTCTACTAAAAATACAAAAATTAGCCCGGCGTGGTGGCATGCACCTGTAATCCCAGCTACCTGGGATGCTGAGGCAGGTGGATCACGAGGTCAGGAGATCGTGACCATCTTGGTTAACAGGGTGAAACCGTGTCTCTACTAAAAGTACAAAAAAAAAATTAGCCAGGCATGGTGGCAGGCACCTGTAGTTCCAGTCCCAGCTACTCAGGAGGCTGAGGCAGGAGAATGGCGTGAACCCAGGAGGTGAGGCTTGCAGTGAGCTGAGATCACCACTGCACTCCAGTCTGGGCAACAGAGTAAGACTCTGTCTCAAAAAAAAAAAAAAAAGAAAAGAAAAGAAAAATATACTTTTCTTTTCCTTTAAGTTATTAATAATAATACTTTATACTGCGAATGAGTCAATGCCCCTTATGCATTCCTCTTATATTTACTACTCCCCAAATGTCGCCTTACTCTATGATTGTGGTGCCCCATTTATTTTATTCAGTCAAATTTACTAGTTGCCTGTTGATCTAGAAATGCCCTCCACCCTTCAGAATTCACGGGATCTTGGCCAGTCAGAGTAGAAATTCTTTCCTCCTTCCCACGGTCGGAGACGTCTTGTCCCTAATGGCATGTCACAGGGCCTGTTTCATGTTGCACTTTTCCTGACCTTCATGACAGAATAAAGTAAAAGGAGCCCAGGAGCCTAACTTCTATTCCATCTTACCAAAAGCAAGTCATTTAGTTTCTTTTTTTTGGAGACAGTCTCATTCTATTGCCCAGGCCGGAGTGCAGTGATGGGATCTTGGCTCACTGCAACCTTCACCTCCCAGGTTCAAGCGATTCTCATGCCTCAGCCTCCCTAGTAGCTGGGACTACAGGCGTGCGCCACCATGCCTGGCTAATTTTTTGTATTTTAGTAGAGATGGGGTTTCACTGTGTTGCCCAGGCTGGTCTCAAACTCTTGAGCTCAGGCAATCCACCGCCTCAGCCTCCCAAAGTGCTAAGATTACAGGCATGAGCCACCACACCTGGCCAGAAAAAAAATGCTTTTTATTTTTGTGTTTTGAGACGGAGTTTTGCTCCTATTGCCCAGGCTGGAGTGCAATGGCGTGATCTTGGCTCAATGCAACCTCTGACTCCCGAGTTCAAGTGATTCTCCTGCCTCAGCCTCCCGAGTAGCTGGGATTACAGGCATGTGCCACCACACCTGGCTAATTTTGTATTTTTAGTAGATATGGGGTTTCTCCATGTTGGTCAGGCTGGTCTCGAACTCCCAACCTCAGGTGATCCACCCACCTCGGCCTCCTAAAATGTTGGGATTACAGGTGTGAGCCACCATGCCCAGCAAAAAGTTTATTTAAAAAAAAAAAAAGGCCGGGCGCGGTGGCTCATGCCTGTAATCCTAGCACTTCGGGAGGCCGAGGCAGGTGGATCACAAGGTCAGAAGATCGAGACCACAGTGAAACCCCATCTCTACTAAAAATACAAAAGTTAGCCGGGTGCCGTGGTGTGGTGGGCGCCTGTAGTCCCAGCTACTCGGGAGGCTGAGGCAGGAGAATGGTGTGAACCTGGGAGGCGGAGCTTGCAGTGAGCTGAGATCACGCCACTGCACTCCAGCCTGGGCGACACAGCGAGACTCCGTCTCAAAAAAAAAAAAAAAAAAAAAACTAGGCTGGGCAAGGTGGCTCACGTCTGCAATCCAAGGCCGGTGGATCGCCCGAGGTCAGGAGTTCAAGACCAGCCTGGGTAACATGGTGAAACCCCAACCTCCACAAAAATACAAAAACTAGCCAGGCATGATGGCGGGTGCCTGTAATCCCACCTACTTGGGAGGCTGAGGCAGGGGAATTACTACTTGAACCCAGGAGACGGAGGTTGCAGTGAGCCTAGATTGTGCCACTGCAATTCAGCCTGGGCAACAGAGTGAGACTCCATCACAAAAAAAAAAAAAAAAAAAAAAAAAAATCCTACTATTCTAGGAGTGGAATGTCAATATAAATTTCACATAGATAAGCGGAAGTCACAGGTATAGATATATACATAGATATACATTTTTTGAGATAGACTCTCACTCTCACTCTTGTCACCCAGGCTGAAGTGCAATCTCAGTTCACTGCAACCTCGGCCTCCCAGGTTCAAGTGATTCTCCTGCCTCAGCCTCCTGAGTAGCTGGGATTACAGGGCCCCACCACCATGCCTGGCTAATTTTTGTATTTTTTAGTAGAGATGAGGTCTTGCCATGTTGGCCAGGTTGGTCTTCAAACTCCTGACCTCAAGTGATCCACCCATCTCGACCTTCCAAAGTGTTGGGATTAAAGGCGTGAGCCATTGCGCCTGGCCATAGATATATGACTTGGAGTAATTCTACAAATATTGCAAGGTACTTATGCTGGGTGCTTCATTCAGAAAAAAACAGAAGGTGAGCGCTATCCAACTGCTACTTTTTAGCAAAGCTATCTGCTACTCAGCTTTCTTTACCCAATTTCCTACAGAATAGACAGTTTTCACTTTAAAGCACAACTGGAACAACCCTCTACACCTCCCCGCTAAAAAAGAGAGAAGGTAAAAGATGAATAAAATTCCTTAACATACCAGTTCAAATTGTCCTCTGGGTGGACATTCAAGCGGAAGCCTTCACAGAGTCAGAGGGGACTCAAAATGCACCAGAGGAGTCACAGACTGTCTACACAAAGCAGCAGCACTCCCTACTGTTCAGGCAGGGACAGACACCAGGCAGCAAGTTGTGCCTGGCTGTGCAGCTGCCTACGCCGTATTCAGTAAGGAAGAAAAAGCAAGCAACCAATTCAAGCCCTACAGAAATCCCATCACTGCAAGCAGAAAGATATTCACTTGGAAATGTTTGTCTCAACAGTGTTTTAAATTTATTTTAGATCCTTAAATGAGAGGTGTCACAATCTATTATATCTACCTAACCTTCACTTATCCCTGTGGGGAGAAGACCCAATAATGAAGCTATCTCTGAGAAACATGCTTCTCTGAAACCATTCTGAGGATACAAGTCACTGGCTATTCAGCATTAGCCAGAGGCTTGCTTTAACAACATATCCCCAAACCCACCATTTTCCATCCCTTGGTTCCCTATTCTGTGACATCTCCCACTATAGGGACACCAGCACCCATCAAAAATTTAAAACTGAGGAACTACAATTAAGGAAAAGGCTGCTTTGGCTGGGCGCGGTGGCTCATTACTATAATCCCAGCACTTTGGGAGGCCGAGGCAGGCAGATCCTGAGGTCATGGGATCAAGACCATCCTGGCCAACATGGTGAAACCCGTCTCTACTAAAAATATAAAAAATTAGCTGGGCGTGGTGGCGTGCAACTGTAGTCCCAGTTACTCAGGAGGCTGAGGCAAGAGGATCACTTGAACCCAGGAGGCGGAGATTGCAGTGAGCCGAGATCGTGCCACTGCACACTCCAGCGTGGCAACAGAGCGAGACTCCATCACAAAAAAAAAAAAAAAAAAAAAAAAAAAAGAAAGGGAAGGAAGGAAGGAAGGAGCCAGCTACTTCCTAGGCCGGGTGCTGCAGTGGCTCACGTCTGTAATCTCAGCACTTTGGGAGGCCAAGGCAGGCGGATCATCTGAGATTGGGAGTTCGAGACCCGACTGACCAACATGGAGAAACCCCGTCTCTACAAAAAAACAAAAAACAAAATTAGCCGGCTGTGGTGGCGCACGCCTGTAATCCCAGCTACTCGGGAAGCTGACTCAGGAGAATTGCTTGAACCTTGAAGGCGGAGGCTACAGGGAGCCGAGATTGTGCCAGTGCACTCCAGCCTGGGCAACAAGAGTGAAACTATGTCTCAAAAAATATATATATATATATATATATTTTTTTTTTATATACACACACACATATATATATACATATATACACACACACATATATATATACATATATAAAGGCTGCTTCATGAGTCTTTTTGGGTGGAGTGGGGTGGGGTGGAGATGGGAACCAGAGTGGGGAGGAGCCTGGATTGTCAACTGCTATTTTACTTCTCAAAGTTGTCTTGGTTCCTTAGTTCAACAGGTAGTTAACTGTCTCAGGGCAAACTGTCCAAGGAAGAACTCCAAAAACAAGAGAGGGTCCTGCTTGCCCCTCATACTCTCTCCAAAAGTAATATTAGTATCAGGAGAGATGGTTAACACTGCTTATCTGACAATCTCGCCTCCCCACACAAATTGTAAGTCACATGCCAATGGAATTTCAGGTCTCAGAATAAGACCTGAGAGTCATATATTCCTCCTATTACCATTCTCAAAAGCCTCAACCACTCACATTCTTACCAATGGTGAGGGTAAAACATAGGAATTGCCATTTTGATCCAAACTGGAGAAGAAAAAACAGTGTCACTCCAATAAAAGTTGTTGGGATAGCTGCACTCTGAATTTTGTTCTTACTTCTGAAAGTTTAAAAGAATACCTGGAATGACCTCTAAGTAACTTCCACATCACTCAGCGCTGGAGAAAGGGGACCAAAGACTAGTGCAGTAAGGAAGAAATGGGCTTTCAGAGGGACTCTGCATCAGGCCACAAGGCAACTAGGCAACTGCTGACCACTGTTCTCCAATCTTCTAAAGTCCTGAAGAAGGAAAACTCAAGTGCCCAGTACTCAGCTTTTCAAAACCTTTAAAATACAAACTTCAAAGACTAAACTAATCCCTGATTGGCTGGAATGTACAATAAGGCTGGGCTTTCAGCCAATCAGAGTTCTGGTTGTTGGGAGTGGACAGGACTCTAAGGCAACTGCCACTCGGCCCTATATTTTCTCAAAATTCTTGTTTCTCTGGCACTAGTTCATATGTGGATCTGAATTAAAGCAGTAAGAGAGAACCTTTCTCTGTACTCTACCTTTGCTCCAGTTACGATTATCTACTTTGCAACTTGTTAGTATCAGAGTTCAATTAATTTGCCGGTATTGAGAATTCTGTATTCCTAGGTTTAGCTCTTCCTTAACCATGACTCATTTCTCCTCTCATCTCCCATTTCTTCATGTCTGACTACACTTAGTGCATAGCAAAAGGAAAAAAATGTTTCTCACTGATTTGGGATCCAGGTCAAAGATAAATTCCCACTCAGTTTGGAGGTTTACTGAAATGTCTAGGTGCTTGCTCTGAAACTTCAAGAGGAAGATTAGAAGGACACATTCCTAAGAACTTAAAACTGGGTAAGGAAGAAAGCAGGGGAGGCATGCCCACAAGCTCTTCAGTTAAGTAAGGCCACAAACTTAAAAACGCCATGCAAAGCTGCAGCAAACAAATAGCAACTACAGCAAACCAGGGACATGAATTCAGAGTTCAGTTGTCCCCATTAACAATGTGAATAGAGAAATAAAAGGCAAAATCCTAACAGCAAAGAGTTTACAATACCTAGGTAGTAAGCGCCTAATAATTGCTCTTATTTGTGCCCATCAGGAAAACATACAGAGAAGTTAAGCTTATCAGCTCAAGGAATCAGGTAAGGATGTCCTGACTCTTAAATCTACGGATCCCTTGATTCTTTTAGATCTTGTTGTCCAGTCACACTAGGGATATGTTGAGACACATAAGTGTTTTCTCTTTGAAAAACAATTTGAGGTCGGGTGCAGTGGCTCACGCCTGTAATCCCAGCACTTTGGGAAGCCAAGGCAGGCGGATCATGAGGTTAAGAGATCAAGAACATCCTGGCCAACACAGTGAAACTCCGTCTCTACTAAAAATATAAAAATTAGCTGGGCATGGTAGCATGTGCCTATAGTCCTAGCTAGTCAGGAGGCTGAGGCAGAAGAATCGCTTGAACCTGGGAGGCGGAGGTTGCAGTGAGCTGAGATCACACCACTGCACTCCAGCCTGGCGACAGAGCAAGAGTCTATCAAAAAAAAAAAAAGAAGAAAGAAAGAAAGAAAAACAATTTGAAATCCCTCAAGTTTACCATAAGAAAGACTCCCTATAGAGATCAAGCTGTTTCCCAGCCCAGGAGATAACAATGAGAGATCCTTAACTGAAGACAGGTATTCCCATATTAGGTAAAGCAGTCAGCAACTTCACAGGAAAACATAAAGCTTAAGTTAGTTGAAATGTGAAACATCTGAAGTTTAACCGTCTGGCTCATAAAGAGCTTTGCCTGTTTTGGTGAGCAAAGAGAAATAATCTTCATGCATAGAATCCTGATTTCTTTTGGAGTGCCAACTAATACATCTTTTATTTTAGTCCCAACCCTTTTTTTTTTTTTTTTTTTTTTGAGACAGGGTTTCACTCTGTCACCCAGGATGGAGTGCAGTGGTGTGATCATAACTCACCGCAGCCTCGACCTCCCCCATCTCAGGTGATACTTTCACCTCAGCCTCCCAAGTAGCAGGGCCTACAGGTATGCACCATCACACCCTGCTAATTTTTGTATTTTTTTTTACAGAGATGAGGGGGTTTCACCATGTTGCCCAGGTTGGTCTCGAACTCCTGGCCTCAAGCAATCCACTGGCCTCAGCCTCCCAAAGTGCTGGAATTACAGGCGTGAGCCACCGCACCCAACCTTAGCTAAGGAAATAAAACATGTAGCCATTTAAAAGGCTGCAATCGTGAAGTCCAACGTCTTAAAAGCACCTCTCATTTTGCCCCCCGCGGGACTGTGACAACTTAGCAGCAGCAGGACATGTCTTAAGCCAAGACATAAGGAAGGAAGGACTCTTTGCTGGACCTCACAAAAACAACCCGAGACCCATTAACACTTGTATCTCTAAATGAACTGGTAGTGGGACCATAACAACAGAGGCAGGAACTTGGCCAAAGAACTCTAACCAAGCCAGACAGTAAAAGGGCATTTGTAAGGGATGCCCCTATCACTGCCCTCTGCTATGGCCACACAAGAGGAATCCAGGAAACATGAAAAACATAAAACCACCTCCCTCCAAAGCTTCTAAATCTCCATCCCATTTTCAGCACTGGAAAAAATCATACATAAACAAGGTTTTTTCATACTAACAGAGCCTAATGTTTATTCTTTTTTTTTTTTTTGAGACAAAGTTTCGCTCCTGTTGCCCAGGCTGGAGAGAATGGAGTGATCTCGGCTCACCACAACCTCTGCCTACCGGGCTCAAGTGATTCTCCTGCCTCAGCCTCCGAGTAGCTGGGGCTACAGGCATGCGCCACCACGTGTAGCTATTTTTTTTTCTATTTTTAGTAGAGATAGGGTTTCTCCATGTTGGTCAGGCTGGTCTCGAACTCCCGACCTCAGGTGATCAGCCTGCTTCGGCCTCCCAAAGTGCTGGGATGACAGGCGTAAGCCACCACGCCTGGCCAATGTTTATTCTTCTAAGGATGTCTGATGTGGCAAAAAGTTAACTGATTTTTTTATTTATTTAACTTATTTTCTTTCTTTTTTTTTTTTTGAGACGGAGTCTCGCTGCGTGGCCCAGGCTGGAGTGCAGTGGTGTGACCTTGGCTCACTGCAACCTCCGCCTCCCGGCGGGTTCAAGAGACTCTCCTGCCTCAGTCTCCCGATTAGCTGGGATTACAGGCGCTCACCACCACGCCCAGCTATTTTTTGTATTTTTAGTAGAGATGGGGTTTCACCATGTCGGCCAGGCTGGTCTTGAACTCTAGACCTCATGATCCGCCCACCTCAGCCTCCCAAAATGCTGAGATTATAGGCGTGAGCCACTGCACCCAGCCTTATTTTCCTTTTGACTTGTGCACAAAAGTGGTATATAATAAACATGTTTAATTCTGTCGAAAAGAGTGCTATATATGAGAAACATAAAAGTCTGATAAGAATGCATTTTTTTCTTTTTTTAATTGAACTTTTTTTTTTTGAGATGGAGTTTTGCTCTTGTTGCCAAGGCTGGAGTGCAATGGCATGATCTCCCCTCACTGCAACCTCCACCTCCTAGGTTCAATCAATTCTCCCACCTCAGCCTCCCGACTAGCTGGGATTACAGGTGTACGTCACCACGCCCGGCTAATTTTTGTATTTTTAGTAGAGACAGGGTTTCACCATATTAGTCATGCTGGTTTCGAATTCCCGACCTCAGGTGATCCACCTGCCTTGGCCTCCCAAAGTGCTGGGATTACAGGTGTGAGCCACCACGCCCAGCCTTTTTCCTTTTTTAATTAATTTTTTTCTCTCACTATTTGAACTACAGGAATAATGCATGTTGTCATGTTTAATTTACAGTTATATTTTCTTAGTGACAGATAAAATAATTTGCATTCTGCAATCAATGACTTTTTTTCTTGAGATGGAATCTCACTCTGTCACCCAGGCTGGAGTGCAATGGCACAATCTCAGTTCACTGCAACCTCCACCTCCTGAGTTCAAGCAATTCTCCTGCCTCAGCCTCCTGTGTAACTGGGATTACATATGCGTGCCACCACGCCCAGCTAATTTTTGTATTTTTAGCAGAGACAGGGTTCTGCCATGTTGGCCATGCTGGTCTCAAACTCCTGACCCCAGCTGACCCACCTGCCTTGGCCTCCCAAAGTGCTGGGATTACAGGCGTGAGCTACTTAAGTAATAAGGTAGTTTACCTTATTTTGTTGTACTGCTATAAAATACCATCTTTTGTGTGATGTGGTCACATTACAGCATAACCTATTTTATTATACGTCTTCAGGTTCATTTACTCCAATTTTATGACAGAATATCCTCTAAGGCTGTAATTGAAGAAACGTATTTGCTTTAGATAGGAGGTTTTGAAATGAAAGCCAAAATAGGGACACTCTACATCACAGATTTACAATGAGTAGGATGAATTTTTAAAATTACCTATGGCCAGCCAGGTGCGGTGGCTCACGCCTGTAATCCCAGCATTATGGGAGGCTGAGGCAGGAGGATCATGAGGTCAGGAGATGGAGACCATCCTGGCTAACATGGTGAAACCCCGTCTCTACTAAAAATACAAAAAAAAAAAAAAAATTAGCCGGGCATGGTGGGCGCCTGTAGTCCCAGCTACTGGGGAGGCTGAGGCAGGAGAATGGTGTGAACCCAGGAGGCGGAGCTTGCAGTGAGCTGAGATGGCGCCACCACACTCCAGCCTGGGCGACAGAGCGAGACTCCGTCTCTAAAAATAAAACATAAATAAATAAATAAATTACCTATGGCCAAATCCCTATTTATAATATAAAGGACCACTGAACTCTTTCCAAATCCAAGTAACTCTCTACAATTAATTTAAGCTCTGTCTGCGCTGGGAGAAATTTTGTTTCCCATTGCAGCTCTTTAATGATGTATAAGGGTTGATGATGCTTAACTTTAAATATCTAGAAAGAAGTAGGAACAACATGAAAGCTCAAAATTAAGAACAGAGACTGGACTCTGGTGTCCTGGCTTCTCTGATATCCCAGGGGCCTATTACACTTTGTCAGGCCCCCCAGCTCCCAACGGATTAGGAACTTGAGACACTGGCTGTGGTAACAACCCTCAAGCTTGATAACTATTCATGGCCTCCGAGTACTTCTTACATTTCCAACTCATCAGATAGTAAAAATCTCAGAATCCTGATTTCAGATCTCATGAACTAATTCTACATCACCACCTCAAATTACCCAGCCTGAAGACATAACGGGCTTGGTATGAAGATATAAAGTACGTGGGAATGAGACTGAGGGCACTGTAGACATCTTGAACAAAAGGGTCAGATTAACCTGCAGCTGATAAGGAAAGGGCTCCAAACTTCTAGAACCTTCTTGTCAATTCTGCTTCAGTATTAGAACACGTATGACTACCCACAACTCTGTCCCAACCCCATTTCCAATAATCTGGCCTAACTGTTGCCAGAATCTAGAGCGTTCTCGAAAACCACTCACTCAGCAGCTCCCTTGGCTAGTCCCACTGGCAATCTCGAACCACTGCAGCTGCTTCGGAGTGCCAACAGCGCCCAAGCAGTTGCCCTCTTCCTTGGTGCTTAACTTAAGAAAGAACAGTGCTGGGAAGGATAAAGATCACCCAGGAAGGTTAGGGGAAGAGGAGTATGACACAGAGAACATGAGATAAACCCCTCGCTCTTCCCTTTTTCTCTATCATCTTTGACTTCTGGGATAACC
Organism: Rhinopithecus roxellana; assembly: GCF_007565055.1. Taxonomy (NCBI): domain Eukaryota; kingdom Metazoa; phylum Chordata; class Mammalia; order Primates; family Cercopithecidae; genus Rhinopithecus; species Rhinopithecus roxellana. The sequence goes on along the minus strand of NC_044567.1, from coordinate 14,745,819 downwards.
GGGGGCAACCAGGTCAATTATGGAGACACACAATCACCTCGAACCCAGACTAGTGATCGAAAGGGAAAACAGGGTGAGGAGAGCAAAGGTTTTGGAGATGGAAAGTGCAGACAGGCAACAATGCACAGAAGTTAACAAGAGAAGGAGGGGGTCAGGGGCGATGTAAGGAAGTCGTCATCGACGCCGCGCCGCCTCCCCCACCTCGCACCAGACCTCCGAAATTGCCCTCCGAGACTCGGGCTCTCCTATAAGGAGGATCGTCCTCTCAGCTGGAGAACAAGGCCATGCCTCAGCTCCTTCGCCAGGCGGAAGCGGGAGAGGAAGGCCGACCCCCAAGAGCGCCCCTTCAGGGGGTCCATCCGGCCTTGATCTCAGATTGGGGGGGGTGTTTGCGTAGGGCGGGGCATCGCCTCAACAGCTGGGGGCTGCATCATGGCAGGAACGGGTTTCCCTGAGCCACGGAGCTGCAGCTTGCCTCCTCTACTACCCTGCTACCCGGTTACCTCTTCGCCTCTTCGTCGTCGAGCAGCTCTGGCTCGGTCGCCGCCATTACCACATCGCACTCCGCGGCAGCCGCCATCTTACCGCCGGGACCAGAGAGCTGGGTGGGAGGCCGGCGGTGAAGAGCACTTCCGGTTGGAGCATAGAGCAGCTCAGTGGCGCCGCGCCCAGAAGGGCTCCCTCGGGCTCGTCTACCAGAGAGAGGCTCCGCTTGGGGCCAGAGCGGCCTTCCGCCCCCGGATGTCCACGGTGGTCTCCACGCCGGGGCGGGAGCCCAGGGACTGTGCCTGGGCGTAGGCGGCGCCACTTTACCCGTGGATGGGAAGGGAGGTGTACGGGTGGTAGCCTCTCTAGGGCTTGATTGGTTTCAGTATTCCAAGAGCCTCGTTGCCATAGCAACTTCCAATCCTAGAGAGTCTTCCTGAAAGGCTCCGTGGAGTCTGGGTTGAGTGGGGACCAGGTGACCCAAGACTGTAGGGAAAGAGTCCCCACTTCTACCTTTCCGACCTTGGAGTGTGTTCACAGCTTCTTCCCGGAAAAGGCAAGAGACACTTTGAGCACAGTTCCCCCAGCTTTCATCGTTCTCTGGAAGCCCTGCCCAATCAAGCCAGGGTAACGCAGGGCGTCTTCACCCTGCGCCTTTCATCCACTCCGGATCTCCAAACACCAGCTGGTTCATCACCCTAATGACGCTGACCCTTTTATGAGGCTGCTTTCATGTCAGCCGCCTGGGAAGTGCCATCTCAGCATTAAGCCTAGGAAAGCTGACACATGGCGCCCCAGACCCTGCCCTGGAGTTTATAAGGAAGCTCGCTGGGTGAGGTCCCTGCTCTTGTGTCCCCATTACTCCCACCTCTTATATAAACTCTCTACTCATCGCGCTTGTCTTGCCGAATGCGGTCTGGATTGAGAACTCACAGGGGACAAGGGCACAGTTTAATTGTCTTGTTATTCCCTCACCCAAGCTACTATTTGTGGAGCTGAATTAAATTGGAGCTTTCTGGGGTTAAATTGGAGGAGTATTAGGAGTAGCTTTACAATGTAAAGCTAAGAGTAGCTAAAATGAGAAGAGGGCAAAGGAATTTTTAAAAGGATTTACCTGTTTCTTCCAGGAAAACAGCATGTGCCAATGCTCCTACCCTGCCTATCCCAGTGTGGGGGGAGCTGAAACCACAGCGACCACTGAGTAGGGAGGGATAGGACAAGCTCACTAGGTTGGAAAGGAGGGGTCATTCGTTGAGCCAATCACTCAATAGCCCTTTCCAAAACGCCTACTCTGTGCTAGGTTGTGAGGGCACAAGACTTACAGACCACCTGCCCTGCCTGTCAGTGGCTCATAGTCCAGTCTAATGCTAGCCAACCTGTCTCACCATCTTCCCACTTTATGTTCTAAGGCAACTCATTTATTCCCACAGCTTTACTTCCATCTGTTGACTCTCAACTCTACATATCTCCAACCTAGACCTTTCTTCAGCTTCCACAGCTGCATATTCCAACTATCTACCGGATATCTCTTGTATGTTTCACAAATCCTCAAAGCTTACCATATTTAAATTTAACTTTTCATTGTCTACCTACACCTCAACAACAGAAAAAACAAATGCTGGATGTAATTATTATCTTTCCTAAATTCCGTATCTTGTTAAATGGATTAAACCATTCTCACTCTTGGCTTCCAATTTGTTGCTCAGTTTTGTTGATTCTCTTACCAAATATTTCCCAAATGCATCTCCAGTTTTCCATCCCGATTCAGGCGCTCATCATATTTTTAAATCTTGGAATAGGTTGGGCATGGTGGCGTGCATCTGTAGTCCCAGCTACTTGGGAGGCTGAGGCAGGAGGATCATTTGAGCACAGGAGTTAGAGGCTACAGTGAGCTATGAGCACACCAGTGTACTCCAGCATGGAGAAAAGAGTAAGACCCTGTCCCTAAAAACAAAAAACGGCAACAACAAAGCAACAGAAAAAAAAAAAAAAAAAAAACTTGGAATACAGCAATAGTCTCCTAATCGGTCCTTAATTTCATCTCTGTCCAGTCTTCCCTCTTCTGCCAGTGACCTTCCTCAGGGACTGGTCATGTCCTTCATTGGCACTGGCTTTCCATTGCCGTCAGTTTGATCTCTTTGGCCTACCACACAAAGCCTTTGATTATCTGTTTCTTTTATTTTTTTAATTATTTAATTTGAGTACCAGTATTTAGGTCCTTTCTACCACCAATATTGAACCCAAGTTCTCATAGTTCCAGAAAATGCCATGACTTGTAGCCATGTTTCCTCCACCCTAGGACACCCTTTCCCCCAAGCTCTTCAGTGTCCGCTGACTCAAAGTTAAATGCCCTTTTGCTGTGCCCCACAGCACCTCAGTAATTGTTAGACATCTAGCTTCTCTAGACCATGAGTTCTGAGGGGCAGCCACCGTATCTAACTCGTCCACTTTCTCTCAGTATATGGCCCTGCACATGGCACAGACAGAGAAGATGCTCAGAAAACATTTGACGAATGAATGATTGAGTAAACGAAGAGTTACTGTACCCTGATCGCCTTTAGAGGGAGAACATTTGGGCCTCAGAGACACCAGGACAACAAGCGGCCCGCGTCCAGGGAGTCTAGAACCTTGGGCTCCCGCGCACACCCAGGCCAGGTCGTGGCCGTCATTCCCCCGCCGGCCTCTGGGGGAGCTGCGCGGTCCGCACCCGTTCTCCGCTGCCGGAATTCGTCTTGCCTGACGGAAGCTGGGGAGAGGGCAGGCGGCGGGGGCGGGGCCCAGCGGAGCCTACACCGACCCGGGAGGAAGACTGGATCCTGTGCGGCGGAGCTGCCCCTCCCCTGGTCCCCGCGCGCTCCGAGGGCCCGGCTGGTGCTGCGGGGGCCCCGGGAGGTACGGAGCTGGGAGGCGAGGCTCGTCCGGCGCTAGGATCGGCCTCCACCTCCGGGCCGCTTTAGGTGGCTGGTCTCTGCCTCTCATTCATCTGGGGGCTCCCCCGTGGGAAAATCTGTGGCGGAGGCCCCTCTGGCCCACTCTTATGGTGTCTTTTATTGTAGGTCTCAGTATATGAAGAGGGGATCTGTGTCAGGAGCTTCCCCTGGAGAGGTTTCTGTTTGGGACCGTCTTTGGGAGTGATCTATCTCTGCTCGCTGTGGGGGGATCTTTGTCTGGAGCTCTTGGGTCGGGGGGGGGCTTGTGTTTGGAAGTTTGCCTTCGGGGAGATACCTGTCTGGGACCTCTTAGGGTTTCTATGAGCTTTCTCTTTTGTGTCTGTCAGCCCAAGGGCAGCAAAAAGTATCTCCTTTCTGAAGCCTTTTTTTCCCTAGGTTTCTTCATTCTTTCTCTCTTATGTTCATTTTAGCCGTATACTTGACTGGGGTTTAGAGGGAATTGATTGTTGTTCAGATGAGTCGTACAGGAAAGCAGATTGTCTTTTTTTTTTTTTTTTGAGACGGAGTCTCGCTCTGTTCCCCAGGTTGAAGTGCAGTGGCACAATCTTGGCTCACTGCAACCTCCGGCTCCCGGGTTCAAGCGATTCTCCTGCCTCAGCCTCTCAAGTAGCTGGGATTACAGGCACTGCCACCACGCCTGGCTAATTTTTTGTATTTTTAGTAGAGACGAGGTTTCACTATGTTGGCCAGTCTGGTCTCGAACTCCTGACTTTGTGATCCGCCCACCTCAGCCTCCCAAAGTGCTGGCATGAGCCACCGTGCCCTGCCCCAGATTATCCTTTTTATTTGCTCAGTCCCCCCAGGGAGCAGATGGCTTCAGCCAGCCACACAAAATACTATTCCTGCTTAATTCGCCATGGGGTCATGATTAAAGAGAGGAAGCTGGGCTGAGTTCGCTTCACTAATTGGTCCTCTCTACATCTTGTGCACAGAAGGGAACCTGGCCAGTGGCCAGTGACTCTCCTCTCCCTTTATGGCAGCATTTCCAAGCACCTGCCCTGTGACAGGTAGTGGCTAGGAACTGGGGATAACAAAGACGAATAAAATAACAGCTCACCATCCAGTAGTGAACATAGAGACATCGGTTTCCTCTGACTAGCATTGGGATGGTGCTGAAACCCTGGAACTATACATTTAGTTTAGAACTTGGGCTCTCAGTTATGGAATTTCTGCCTTCTATTTTTTTGGTTTTTGTTTTTGTCCACCAGAAAACATCTGCTAGTAACTGCCCTCTGTGTTGATGCTTTCTTTCCTCACCTCACCCAGCGTGCTTCTGTTCTTCAAGGTTGAAAACTAAGCATGGGGAAGAGCTGCAAGGTGGTCGTGTGTGGCCAGGCGTCTGTGGGCAAAACTTCAATCCTGGAGCAGCTTCTGTATGGGAACCACGTGGTGGGTGAGTGTTATTGGAGGGGGAGGAACAATGGGAGAAGTTGAAGAATAAGGAATAGGCTTGATCACAACACACACAGGCTAAAAGCTGCTCCTGGTGGTTTTTGCCCCTGGAAGAATAAAACTTACATTGTAACAGATCAACTCTGCAACACTGAACAAAATCGGAGGGAGAAAGCCCTGTGTCCAAGATAGGAAGGAGAAGCTGTCATATCACACTTGTGCTTAGCATGGAATTAGCATAAAATTAATGTCCATTGGCTGGGCGTGGTGGATCACACCTGAATCCCAGCACTTTGGGAGGCTGAGGTGGGCGGATCACCTCAGGTCGGGAGTTCAAGACCAGCCTGAACAACTTGGAGAAACCCCGTCTGTACTTAAAAATACAAAATCAGCTGGGCGTGGTGGCACATGCCCGTAATCCCAGCTATTCAGGAGGCTGAGGCAGGAGAATCACTTGAACCCGGGAGGTACAGGTTGCGGTGAGCCGAGATCGCACCATTACACTCCAGCCTGGGCAACAAGAGCAAAAGTCCGTCTCAAAAAAAAAAAAAAAGAAATAAAGAAATTAATGTTAGTTCCCCTAAACCCAAATCATTTCAGTCCTGCCAGGCTGTCAATTCTCTGGCCTCCTCAGCCCCCCACATTCCTTTCTCCCCATCTGGTCAGCCTTAAGCTGTTCTCATAACTCACATTTCCCATCTCCCTCTCCACTTCAGACAGTTTTCTCATTTTATACCAGGTTCAGAGATGATCGAGACGCAGGAAGACATCTACGTGGGCTCCATTGAGACAGACCGAGGGGTGCGAGAGCAGGTGCGTTTCTACGACACCCGGGGGCTCCGAGATGGGGCCGAACTGCCCCGACACTGCTTCTCTTGCACTGATGGCTACGTCCTGGTCTACAGCACAGATAGCAGAGAGTCTTTTCAGCGTGTGGAGCTGCTCAAGAAGGAGATTGACAAATCCAAGGACAAGAAGGAGGTGTGTGGCATAGGCTTCTGGTGGGAGCCTCAGTGATCAGAGAATTTGGGCAGTGGGCTGGTTTGGGGAGCCTGGCATGGCTCCATTCTTCACTCCAAGGTGAGTTAGGAGCTAGAAGTGGGTGGCTGCATGTTGAGTCTGCTCAACCAAAGAGGCCTCTTTGTGGCTTAAGGGGTCCCTGACCTAATGTATGAAGCCCCCACTAGTTGTTCTTCTGATAGTTCCATGCTTGTAGCTATGAAAGCCCTTCTTTATTTTTTTTTAATTTTTTTATTTTTTTTTGAGACAGGGTCTCACTCTGCCACCCAGGCTGGAGTGCAGTGGCATGATCACAGCTCACTGCAGCCTCAACCTCCCAAGGCTTGGGTGGTCCTCCTGCCTCAGCCCCCCGAGTAGCTAGGACTACAGATGCACGCCACCATGCCTGGCTCAGTTTTGTATTTTTACTAGAGATGGGGTTTTGTCGTGTTGCTCAGGCTGTTCTCAAACTCCTGGACTCAAGCAGTCCACCTGCCTCATCCTCTCAAAGTGTTGGGATTACAGGCATGAGCCACGCATCTGGCCATGAAGGCCCTTCTGTTCTCCAGAATCCCCCTCTAAGCTGCAGAGCTCTGGGAGTGCTTCCTCGTGAGTTGTTGAGCCAGAAACTGACTGCTAGTAATGAGTATGTATGGGCAATACAGGGCTGGTGATAGAACTCCTAAAAGGAGGGCTAGATGGAGGCCAGAATTTGAACAGAGGAAAGAGAAGAAAAAGCAACCATCTCCTTTCCCACAATGAGTGGTATGGAATCTAGAAAGAGACGAGACATCAGCCATTTAGCTTTCCTCTCATAGAACTCCTAGGTGGTTGCCATCCCGCATGTCCATTCCTGGGTCTATGATACATTCACAGGCCTATGCTCTGTTCCTCTTCCCCAGGTCACCATTGTGGTCCTTGGCAACAAGTGTGACTTACAGGAGCAGCGGCGTGTAGACCCAGATGTGGCTCAGCATTGGGCCAAGTCAGAGAAGGTGAAGCTGTGGGAGGTGTCAGTGGCGGACCGGCGCTCCCTCCTGGAGCCCTTCGTCTACCTGGCCAGTAAGATGACGCAACCCCAGAGCAAGTCTGCCTTCCCCCTCAGCCGGAAGAACAAGGGCAGCGGCTCCTTGGATGGCTGAAGAGCTGCCGTTCCTCCTTTATAATCCTAGCCCCATTTCAGCATCTGGGGCTCTGGTAGATGGGTTGAGGGCAAAGTAGAGGGAAAGCTGCCTTTCCCAGTCAGCCACAGAGCTCCCCAGTAGGCCAGGCCCCAGCCACTTTGCTCCCTCTCACCTCCAGGAAGTACAAATACTCTTGGTTGACATCCCCCTCTTCAGCCCTCGCAGCCTACTCCCCACCCCAGCTTTTATAGGCTCTGCTCCACTGTCTCCTGGGGCAGTGGGTCACCGTCCCTTCCAGCTGCCCCAAACAGGAAGCAGAGTCACCATGCAGCAGTGTCCCTCCTCGGGTCTGGTTCCTATTATAGGTAGGTCCCACCCTCTGGGCTTCCCGTCAGTGACAACACTTATGGCACCAGCCTGGACGCCAGAAAAAGGGTGTCCAGGTACTGTGTGTATGCCTTTAGTTGTGCCTGTGTGTGTGTGCATGCACACACATATGCTCCTATACTGGCGTTAGGCGTCTCCTCATCCCTCACCCTGACCTTTCTCCTGTCCTTTTCTTGGCTGGAAGAAGCTAGCCTCCTGGGAGTGTAGTTTTCTGTTTTAAATCCCCCACCCCTGGCTGGGCTCAGTGACTCACGCCTGTAATCCCAGCACTTTGGGAGGCCAAGGCTGGTGGATCACTTGTGGTCAGGAGTTCACGACCAGCCTGGCCAACATTGTGAAACCCCATCTCTGCCAAAAATACAAAAGTTAACCGGGCATGGTGGCACATGCCTGTAATCCCAGCTACTCTGGGAGGCTATGGCAGGAAAATGGCTTGAACTCAGAAGGTGGAGGCTGCAGTGAGCTGAGATCGTGCCACTGCACTCCAGCCTGGTCAACAGAGCAAGATTCCATCTCAAGAAAAAAAAAAAATTCCCCACCCCCACCAATAGTTTAACTTCCTCTTCCTGCTCAGGGAGCAGATTGGCCTCATTGGTTGAGGTAGAATAGAATAACTGGTCTATGAGTCGCCACCCCACTTTGTGACCCAGCAAGACCTTTCCCCTCTCTGGGTGTCAGTTTCTTATCTGTAAGATGACCAGAGTTGCTCAGATGATCTCCTAGATCCTTTCCAGTTCTCTGATTTTGTAAAGCCAATGGCTTCTCCCTCTTCAAGGTGCTATGCCGACCAGCCCAGAAGGCTGGGATCTGCCGCTCCCTCCAGCCACCAGGGGGTAGGAGTGCACTACCTGCTATCAGTCGCCAGAGCGGCCACTCTGTGCCCAGCCTGCCAGCCTTGCCCTTGGAGGCTGCTCTTCATCCTGCCTGTGGTTTTCATCTCAGAGCTGGACTTCTATTTATAAGTTACCTGTATTTATATTTATATGCCCGCTGCCATGGTGAAGGCTGGACAAGGTGCTCCTCTGGCCCCTCCTTCTTACCTCAGATGCCTGAACAAAACAAGGCAAACACGTAGCAGCCTCTCAGGAGCAGACAGATCCTCTTTCGGGGCTCAGGAGGGTGGGCACATACCCAGCAGCCTGCAAAGTGAGCTTATTACCCACTACTTCCTGTGCCCGCTTTGTGCTTCTAAGGTGCACACCTAGCCTAGGTGAGACACTGCAGCCAGGCAACCACCGACACACGCCCCTTCTCAAAGCCAGAGGTGAGTGGGGCAGGTGCCCAGGGTTGGGCGAGTGGAATTAGGACACACACAGGCTTGGGCTTCAAGTTCATTTATTGATGCATTCATTGGACACAATAAAACCACAATTGTTATCAAAAAGTTTCCCTCCCCTCCCCCCTTTTTCTGGTTCTCCCATTGGAAATGTCTTAAAAAAAAAAAAGATAAGGGGGATACTGGCAAGGTCCCATATTGTGGGGTGCAGAGGGGGCGGTGCTGCAGTGGGAGGAAGCTTGTGACACTGATGTTGACAGCATGAAATGGGTCTTGTAAGTGCGTGTGAGACTGCCTCCCAATACTTAGCTTCACAGTGGCAGGGGCTGGTTGAGAGAAGGGAAAGCTCTTCCTTTGGGAGCCCTGGGGGTATTCGGTATTAGCTGAGTCCATAGTCTGAGGGAGACCCACACCCGCTCTCCAAGAGCTGGGGTTCAGGAAGTCAGAGAAAGGCTAATAAGAGCTGCTGAGGGATGAGTTACCCCCTCAATATTAAGACTGGGCTCATCGGCAAGTATCACTTGAACCAGGGATGCAAGAGGCTGCAGTGAGCCAAGATTGCACCGCTGCACTCTAATCTGGGCAACAGAATGCAACTCTCAAAAAAAAAAAAAAAGAAACAATGTCTGAGCCCATGAATGCCCAGAAGACTAAGATTAAAACAAACAAAACCCTGGGCCCAACCAGAATATCACCTCCTCTCAGTCCCACCCCTTCAGAGCAGATGAAGCCCCCAAAAGCTTTCAGAACCAGCCCCACCACCTCCTTGGCTCTGCCCCACCTTAGCACTGCTGATCGAAGGACTTCTGGGTCCCCCTTTCTCCTCCATGGTCCTCTGTCACACTCCCATGGTCACCTTGTCCTGATAGCCTTGAGCCTGCTCCAGCTAGAGACCCCATCCCTATCTCCAGTGAAGCCCCAGAGCCTAGGAATAGAGGTCAGAGAGTTGTTCCCCGGCTAGGAGAGGATGGCTTGTAGAAGCTAAGATTCCTGGAGTCTGGCCATGTGGGTCCTGGTGTAGGTCTTGGGTGGAGGAAAGTGAGAGCACCACGTGGCTGGGGCTGAGATTTTGCATAGATCTTTGGGGTCTGTCAGGGTGGGAAATGCAGGGAACTAACCTAGGACTAACCCTGGAAGGCCTGGGAAAGGAGGGTGGGGACAGTCGTTGTAAGGGAGCTGCCCTTAAAACTAGCCCAGTTCGGCCAGGTGCGGTGGCTCAAGCCTGTAATCCCAGCACTTTGGGAGGCCGAGGCGGGCGGATCACGAGGTCAGGAGATCGAGACCATCCTGGCTAACACGGTGAAACCCCGTCTCTACTAAAAAAATACAAAAAAACTAGCCGGGCAAGGTGGCCGGCGCCTGTAGTCCCAGCTACTCGGGAGGCTGAGGCAGGAGAATGGCGTAAACCCGGGAGGCGGAGCTTGTAGTGAGCCAAGATCCGGCCACCGCACTCCAGCCTGGGCGACAGAGCGAGACTCCGTCTCAAAAAAAAAAAAAAAAAACTAGCCCAGTTCTCTCTGGATCGGGCAGGACCCCTGAAGCTATTCACAGTCTCTGTGGCATGTAGGAACCCAAGGTGTCTCAGGACAGTAGGAGACAAGGAAGTGGCTATTGGGAAATCAGCTCTGGCCTCCTCATGAGGGCTAATAAGGGGCAAGGACGATAGGTCCTGTGGCAGGGCGGACAGCTCCTGCTGGGGTGCGAAACAGAGCTGGGCCCAGGATCGGAGCTGGGAAGAGGGTAGTGGCTGCTGTAGGGGCCGGGCGGAGGGCCAGGGGCCCTGGCAGGGCACAGATGGCAGTGGCTGCGGTGGGGAGCGGGCTGGGCAGGAAGCGGGCTGCCAGCGTCTTGGTGAGTTGCTTCTGCAAGGCCAGTTTAGACTACACAGAAAAGAAAGGAATGGACACAGTCTCCACCCCAGAAAACCGCACCCCTCCCTGGGGCCCATCCTCAAGCTTTTTGCTGCAGAGAAAATGTGCCTTTTAGAGTTCCAAACCTAAATCCTCCTCCCTTCCCACCCCCAAACATTCATTCCAAAGGGCTTTCTCCACCACCTGTCTTCCTGTCCAGAGGGAGGAAAGTCTCAGGATGGGAGAAGGGAGGAGGATTTACGGGATAGAGATGGTCTCTAGGAGATGCACGCCCACCCCTCGCTCTTGCCCCTAAGATGACTACCCCAGCCCACCTCCCCGGAAATTCCTCTGGGCAGATCCCAGTTCCCAGCCCCAGCTCTCTCACCGCCCAGCAGCCTCAGTGCAGGGTGGCCTCTTTCCTGCCCCACCACAGCCCCCCATCTGGCCCTCCCAGCCCACCCTCTCCCCTCCTGACCCAGTCCCAGCTCTGTTGCCTGGAGACAGATACCTTGAGGATACTCACAGCCAGCGCTGCGTGCTTCTGCAGCTTGCTGTGCTGGCTGGAGGGCTTGGGGGGCTTCCCGGCCAGGCGGTCTTTGTGCCTCCTGCTGCTCATGTGCTAATGGACAGACAGACAGACTGGGAACAAGATGACAAAGCCCAAGGACCCCAAGACCATCATCCTCGACTCTCTCCCCCTTCCTCTACCCACAGCTCGTACATCCAAAGCACACAGACTGGGTCCTCACCCTGGGGTAGGCTCTGGGAAGGGGAGGTGAGTCTTGGCCTTTGCCCTCAGTTGGCCTGCTGGCCTCGCTCCTCTAGCCCGCTCTGCTCTGCCCTGCCTGCCCTCTTCAGGATCCTTCCCTCTCCTCCCCTGCCCCTCACCCCCTCCCCTGGCTCCAACTCCAGTCCCAGCCTCACTTCTCCCACCTGCTTGAGTTGGGTCTCTGAATTGACCTGGAGCTGACAGAGAGCACAGTGGAAAGCAGGGCTGGGCCCCTGCTGGCCGCCCCGGCCCCCTGTCACTCTCTTGGCCTTGTGTCCGGCGCCTCCCCTGGACACCGGGCGGCCCCGGCTCCTCCGGGGAGCCCCTCGCTGACCTTCCGTCATCCACCGGTGCTTGGCTCCTGGAGAGGGAAGAAGGCAGTCTCTCGCAGCAGGAAGGGGTTGCAGGGGCTGCAGAGACCCCCTCCACACTCATGCAGTTTGGCTCCCCCTGTAAGCCTCACGGCTGCTCTGTGCACACATCGCCCTCCAGCCACACGTGGTTTCCCCTCCCAGCTTCTGTCCTTTCATGCCAGCCCCTCCCATGGAAGGCCTCCCTGCACTACAAATGGCTGGCTTCCCCTTTGCTTTGATCTCAGTCCCTTCCTTCTAGGTGTGATCTAAGGAGAGAGGGAGATATCTCCTGTCTCCTGTGGAGTGACCCTTCAGAGATTTAGCGACCTGCAGTTCTTGCTGCCTCAGACTTCTCTTCCCATTTCTCCTCCCCAAGGAGTAATGGGAGGACCCAGAAACACCCGCTCAATAATATGCGAGCACAACGCCTCTGCCGCCCAGCCCTTGAGCGAAGCACGCAGGAACTCAAGCCTACCCTCATCTGGTGAGGCTCAGCTTCTGCCCCACCCTTTCCCCAGGCTCCAGCTCCTGGGGACCACTGACCTGTGTTGTGAGCCTGAAGCTGGGAGGCCGAGTTCACTGTCACCTTACACGTGGGGCAGTAGAGGTGCCCCTTCTCACTCCTGCCTTCCCCACTCATGCTGCTTCCCACGGCAGCTGCCGCCGGCTCAGGCCCCGGTGCCTCTCTCCCAGGCTCTGGGGAGCAAGGTGGGCAGGAGGAAGAAGAGGACGAGGAGGAGGCAGCATCCAAGAGCTCTGCGTGGGCTGGCTCCCTGGATGTAGGGTCCAGAGTTGGTGGTGGCTTGAGTGGAGACCCAAGAGGTGGGACTGCAGGAACTGCTGCGGAGATGGAAGGCACGGGGGCAGAGTGTGAGGCCCAATATGACGCTGGAGACCACGATCTTCAGCTCTGACCATGGAGGTGACCTGGAGGGCCTCTGGTGGACAACCAGCACTGAATTCCAGGCCCCACTTTTCTACCAACTCACTGGGCAGACTTGGGCCTCAGTTTCCCCATCAGAAATCACTAAGTTGGACACAGTGGTCTCAGAAAGCCCTCACAGCCCTCATATTCTTATTCACTAACTTAAATAGGCAGAGATCACCAAAAAAGAAGTACTAGAATATTCAGAGAACACTATTCATAATATCATAAAACTGAAACTATCCACATGTCCACCAACAGGAGAGCAGATTTTTAAAAAATAGTGGTACGGGCTGGATACGGTGGCTCATGTCTGTAATCCCAGCACTTTGGGAAGCCAAGGCAGGTGGATCACCTAAGGTCAGGAGTTAGAGACTGGCCTGGCCAACATGGTGAAACCCTATCTCTACTAAAAATACACAATTAGCCAGGTGTGGTGGCACATGCCTGTAGTCCCAGCTACTTGAGGCTGAGGCAGGAGAATCACTTGAACCCAGAGGGCAGAGGTTGCAGTGAGCCAAGATCACGCCACTGCACTCCAGCCTAGGCGGCAGAGTGAAACTCCATCTCAAAAAAAATAAAACAAAACAAAAAAAAGTGGTAGGGGCCAGATGCAGTGGCTCACACTTGTAATCCTAGCACTTTGGGAGGCCAAAGTGGGCAGATGACTTGAGTCCAGGTGTTCAAGATCAGCCTGGGCAACACAGTGAAACACGGTCTGTACTAAAAATACAAAAATTAGCCAGGCATGGTGGCACATGCCTATAGTTCTGCTACTTGGGAGGCTGAGGCAGGAGGATCACTTGAGAGCCAGGGAGGTGGATGAGCCTAGATCACACCACTGTACTCCAGCTTGGGTGACAGAGCCAGACCCTGTCTCAAAAAAAAAAAAAAAAAAAAAAAAACTTTTTAAAAATTCAAATTAAAAAAAAAGTAGTGGTATGATCTGCAATGGAGTACTACACAGCAATGAAAAAGAACAAACTACAGCTACACACAAAAACCTGGATGAATCTTACAGATACAATGAATGTTGATGAATGTTTGTGAGAGATGAATAAAACCCAGATACAGGCCGGGTGGGGTGGCTCACACCTGTAATCCCAGCACTTTGGGAGGCCAAGGCAGGTGGATCACAAGGTCAGGAGTTAGAGACCAGCCTGGCCAATATGGTGAAACCCTGTCTCTACTAAAAATAAAAAAAATTAGCTGGACGTGGTGGCGGGTGCCTGTAGTCCCAGCTACTTGGGAGGCTGAGGCAGGAGAATGGCTTGAACCCAGGAAGCAGAGGTTGCAGTGAGCCAAGATTGCACCACTGTGTCATCCTGGGAGACAGAGCGAGACTCTCTCTCAAAAAACAAACAAAAAAACACAAAAGAAAACAGATACAAAAAACCCTACATACTCTATGATTCACCAAAAACAGGTAAAACTGATGTATGCTGAGAAGTCAGGATCGTATTTACCATTAGAGGGGCTGCAGTCGGTTGAACAGTGTCTCCCCCAAAATTCATGCCTATCTGGAACCTCAGAATGTGACCTTATTTGGAAACAGCGTCTTTGCAGATAAAATTACTTAAGATGAGGTCATGCTGGGTTTGGGTGGGACTAATCTAGTGACTGGTACCCTTAGAAGAAGAGCTTGTGGAGACACAGAGACACACAAGAGAGAATGTGGAGATGGAGGAGGAGATTGGAGTGATGCGTCTATAAGCCAAGGAGTGCCAAGGAATGCCCGCAACCACCAAAGGCCAGAAGAGAAGCATGGGACACTTTCTCCTCAGAGCCCCCAAGAAGGAACCAACCCTGTCAATGCCTTGATTTCAGACTTCTGGCCTCTGAGCTGTGGGAAAATACATTTCTGTTGTTTTCAGTCACCCAGGTTGGAGTCTTTTTTTGGGGGGGGTGGACGGGGGAAGTTAGAGACAAGGTTTTGCTCTGTCACCCAGGCTAGAGTACAGTGGCATGACCACAGCTCACTGCAGCCTCGACCTCCTGGGCTTAAGCAGATCCTCCTGCTTCAGCCTCTTGAGCAGCTGGGACTACAGGTGTGTATCATCATGCCTGGCAAATAAATTTTTTTGTAGAGACAGGGTCACACCATGTTACCCAGACTGGTCTCAAACTCCAGGCTTCAAGCAATCCTCCCGCCTCAGCCTCCCAAAGTGTTAACCATCACAAGGTGTGAGCCACCATGCCTAACTTCACAAATGTAGTCATTTGTGGAGGCAGCCCTCGGAAATGAATACTTCAGGGTAATGACCGGGAAGAGGTGCAAGACAAGCTTCTGAGGTGCTGGTAACATGTTTCCTGATCTGGGTGTGTTCAGCTTAGGAAAATTCATGGAGTGGTTCACCTGTGTACCTTTGCCTGTCTATATGGAATACTCCAACACAAGCAAAAAGAATAAGCAGAAATCTCTCAACCCCTTGTCAGAAACCAGATTTGGAGTGGAGACGTGGGAAAGAGAAGAGCTCAGGACTGACCTTTACTCTGTTGCTCTCCAGGGGCTCCACTGGCCAGCGTTGGGACTGGGGACACTACAGCCCCATCCTGGGCCTGGGTGTGTGGCCTCTGCTTGCTCTTGGCAGCCTCGACAGCCTTGAGTTTTCTGGCGTGCTTGTGGCCTTTATAATGTGCCTCGGCCTGGTTCTGGGGAGGGGAGGGCAAGAGGTCACCATTCACTGGCTGAGTCCACATGCCCCATTCATGAACTGAAGCCCAGCAGGGGACAGGTCCAAGGGAGGCAGGGCTCAGGCACACAAAGGGCAAGTCCTTGTCCTTGTCATCATCACCACCATAGTACATGTGGCTCTGAGGTTTACAGAATGTGTTCTCGCGCATGAGCTCCAAGGCAGGCAGCCTCTGGCTTCAGATCTGACTCAGCCACTTACTAACTACATCTTTTTTTGCTATTGTTTTTGCTTTCTGATTTTTTTTTTTTTTTTTTTTTTTTGAGGCGGAGTCTCACTCTGTCGCCCAGGCTGGAGTGCAGTGGCGCCATCTCGGCTCACTGCAACCTCCGCCCCCTGGGTTCAAGCGATTCTCCTGTCTCAGCCTCCTGGGTAGCTGGGACTACAGGTGCGTGCCACCACACCAGGCTAATTTTTTGTGTTTTTAGTAGAGATGGGGTTTCACTTTATTAGCCAGGATGGTCTCAATTTCCTGACTTCATGATCCACCCGCCTTAGCCTCCCAAAGTGCTGGGATTACAGGCATGAGCCACCGGGCCCGGGCACTAACTACATCTTTAGGCAAGTAACATCATCTCTCTGAGCCTGAGTCTCCTCATCCATAAACTCTGTGATGATAATACTGACCTCGGCCGGGCGCGGTGCCTCACGCCTGTAGTCCCAGCACTTTGAGAGGCTGAGGCGGGCGGATCACAAGGTCAGGAGATCGAGACCATCCTGGCTAACACAGTGAAACCCCGTCTCTACTAAAAATACAAAAAATTAGCCAGGCATGGTGGCGGGCACCTGTAGTCCCAGCTACTCGGGAGGCTGAGGCAGGAGAATGGCGTGAACCCGAAAGGCGGAGCTTGCAGTGAGCCAAGATCAAGCCACTGCACTCCAGCCTGGGCGAAGAGTGAGACTCCGTCTCAAAAAAAAAAAAAAAAAAACCTCATGGGGTTGTCAGAATTACATGGGAACATGAATTACAAGGGCCGAGTCCATAGAGTAGCTGCTCAATGAATGTTAGTTATCAAGTGCATCAATGCACAAATGGAGAAAGCAGAGCAATCCCCACACTTTGGGGCATATGTACCCCAGAACATTCATCCCTTTGTTCACTTGTTCAACAAGTCATTACTGAGCATTTGCTATTTGCCAGGAAGAAGCCATGGTTCCTCCCTCAGAACAAATTCTCTCCTCCCATCTTTTTTTTTTGAGACAGAATCTCGCTCTGTCACCCAGGCTGGAGTGCTGTGGGAGCAATCTCAGCTCACTGCAACCTCTGCCTCCTGGGTTCAAGTGACTCTCCTGCCTCAGCTTCCCGAGTAGCTGGGATTACAGGCGCCTGCCACCACAACTGGCTGCTTTTTTTTTCTTCTTTATTTTAGTAGAGATGGGTTTCACCATGTTGGCCAGGCTGGTCTCTAACTCCTGACCTCAAGTGATCCACCCACCTCGGCCTCCCAAAGTGCTGGGATTACAGGCGTGAGCCACCATGCCCAGCCTCTCCTCCATCTCTTGCAGGACTCATGGAACCAGAAGGCCTGAAGGGAATCCCCAAATCTGGTCTGTCAGTGTCCTCCCTCCAAGGGTCCTCACTTGCTGCTCCCTGGCCCACCTCCTGGAAACACAGGCTCCCACAGCCCTTCCCTGGATGCGACACCACAGCAGTTCTGCTGACATCCAACTGAAACCCCAGATTGCCTGACAAGAGGTAGACCTTCCCTGCGAGGCCAGAATGAGGTTCCTCCTCTACCTAGGGATAGGATGTAGTAGAAAGGGGTAGGCTGTAGTAGAGTCATAGACCTTGGGGTCAGCCAGGCCTGGGTTCATATCCCAGCTTTGCTACTAACCAGCTGTGTGGTCTTAGGCAAGTCATTTAACCTCTCTAAGGCTCACTTTCCTCATCTGAAAATCGGGGATTATAATAGCGTCTCTAGGCCAGGCACGGTGGTTCACACCTGTAATCCCAGCATTTTGGGAGGTCGAGGTGGGTGGATCACTTGAGCCTAGGAGTTCGAGACCAGCCTGGGCAACATGGTGAAACCCTGTCTCTGCCAAAAATACAAAAAAAAATTAGCCAGGCGTGGTAGCACATCCCTGTAATCCCAGCTACTAGGGAAGCCGAGGCACAAGAATCACTTGAACCCTGGAGGTGGAGGTTACAGTGAGTCAAGATTATGCCACTGCACTCCTGCCTAGGTGACAGAGTGAGACCTTGTCTTAAAAAAAAAAAAAAAAAAAAAAAAAAACCCAAAAAAACCAAACAAACAAAAAAACAAAAAAAAAAAAACACAAAAATCCTGCCTCTACCCCTCTCACAGACGTATCATGAGAACTATTATTTAAGGTGACGGGCATGATCACATTTTGTAAACTCAGATCAGGAGCTGATGAGATGGTCCCCTGGGACCCGGAGTGGAGGAAAGGCAGTCTGCTGTCTTGCAGAAGGATCCAGAACATAGGAGAGAGGCCTGGGGGGAAGGAAATGGAATCCCACTGGGCTATAGCTGGGCAGAAATGGAAGGGGCAGAAGAATCTAGGGAGAGGAGAGGGTGCGATGGTTAAAGGACCAAGAGTGCCTCTTCTGCAGCCAGGGATTGAAAATACAGACCACAGCCCCTTTGCCACTGGTATTCCTCCCAGAAGGACCCTGAAAGCCCAGCCTCCAGCCCTCTCCCTGCCCAGCCCCCTCCCCAGACCTGCTTTCACTACTTTGTCTCACCGCTGAGTTGAACCTTAGGTGACAGATGTTACAGGAAATGAAGAGCTTCTTCTTCAGAGGGGAGGGGACCCCAAACGTGTGGCTGATGACAGCTTTCTGGACCGGGTCCATCTGTGAAGGGAGTGGGAGGGCATAATAACTCTGGGGTTGGCTTGGGAAGCAGGGATTGAGGGCAGCACAAAACTAAAGATGACTGAAGAGGGCCGTCGTCAGCTTCTAGGAAGAACTTTTCCATCCTGTGGATGTTGGAAAAAGAAACACCTGGGCCAGCTGTGGTGACTCATGCCTGTAATCCCAGCACTTTGAGAGTCCGAGGCAGGCAGATCACCTCAGGTTGGGAGTTCAAGACCAGCCTGACCAACATGGAGAAACCCCGACTCCACTAAAAAAAAATACAAAATTAGTCAGGTGTGATGGCGTGTGCCTGTAATCCCAGCTACTTGGGAGGCTGAGGCAGGAGAATCGCTTGAACCGGGGAGATGGAGGTTGCGGTGAGCTGAGAGCACCTCCAGCCTGGGCAACAAGAGCAAAACTTTGTCTCAAAAAAAAGAAAGGAAGAAAGAAAAAAAGAAAAAGAAACAGCTGGCTGGGTGTGGTGGCTCACGCCTGTAATCCCAGCACTTTGGGAGGCCAAGATGGGTGAATCACTAGAGGTCAGGAGTTCGAGACCAGCCTGGCCAAGTGAAACCCCTTCTCTACTAAAAATACAAAAATTAGCCGGGCGTGGTGGCACGTGGCTGTAGTCTCAGCTACTCAGGAGGCTGAGGCAGGAGGCTTGGACCAGAGAGGCAGAGGTTGCAATGAGCTGAGACTGCGCCACTGCACTCCAGCCTGGGTAACAGAGTGAGACTCTGGCTTAAAAAAAAAAAAGAAAAGAAAGGAAGGGGCGGGGAGGGAAAAGAAAAGAAAGGAAAAGGGCCGGGCTCAGTGGCTCAAGCCTGTAATCCCAGCACTTTGGGAGGCCGAGACGGGCGGAGCACGAGGTCAGGAGATCGAGACCATCCTGGCTAACACGGTGAAACCCCATCTCTACTAAAAAATACAAAAAACTAGCCGGGCGAGGTGGCGGGCACCTGTAGTCCCAGCTACTCGAGAGGCTGAGGCAGGAGAATGGCGTGAACCCGGGAGGCGGAGCTTGCAGTGAGCTGAGATCCGGCCACTGCACTCCAGCCTGGGAGACAGAGCGAGACTCCATCTCAAAAAAAAAAAAAGAAAAAGAAAAAAGAAAAAAGAAAAGAAAGGAAAAGAAAGAGAAAAGAAAAGAAAAGAAAAAGAAACAGCCTCTTCCCTGGCTGTCTTTATCTGTCAGCCTGGGCTTCTGCTTGGAAGCAGGGGAATGGCCAGAGTGCCCTGCATGATACTGGGACATAGAATCACGTTCTAGTGATCGCCTTGGCATCTCTTGGTGCCCCTTAGGTCATTTTTTTTTTCTCCTTTGCAATAATCACAACTATTGGGACAGAGAGTTGTAAACAAGGAGAGGCAGGGAAAAGACAAAGAACCCTTCTGCTGGAATTCCCTCTCCCATCACCCAGGCTTCATGCCTGGACCTGTGGGCTGGAGGAAGATAAGTCCTATCTCATCAGCTCTGCCACTGTCACAGAGCCTGAGGCTACTGACGACCTCTTTTTTTTTTTCCCCTAAGATGGAGTACTGCTCTGTCGACCAGGCTGGAGTGCAGTGGCATGATCTCAGCTCACTGCAACTTCCACCTCTCCGGTTCAAGTGATTCTCCTGCCTCAGGCTCCTGAGTAGCTGGGATTACAGGCACCCACCACTACGTCTGGCTAATTTTTGTGTTTTTAGTAGAGACGGGGTTCCACCATGTTGGCCAGGCTGGTCTCGAACTCCTACCCTCAAAGTGATCCGCCTGCCTTGGCCTCCCAACGTGCTGGAATTACAGGTGTGAGCCACCGTGCCCAGCCATGACGACCTCTCTTGAGAGAGTGAGAGCCACAGCCAGGGGAGGTGGGGGGCCAGTGGAGGGCAGGGAGCAGCAAGTGGAGGCCTAAGGTTCCCTAAGGAGTAGGATTGTTTCTTTGGAATATTAATTTGGATTTTTTTCTTTTCCTTAGTACTTTTTCTTTTTGTTTTTTGTTTTTTTTGTTTTTGTTTTCTGAGATGGAGTCTCCCTCTTGTCGCCCAGGCTGGAGAGCAATGGCAGAGCCAAGATCTTGCAACCTCTGTCTCCTGAGTTCAAGCAATTCTCCTGCCTCAACCTCCCAAGTAGCTGAGATTACAGGTGCCCGCCACCATGCTCAGCTAAGTTTTGTATTTTTAGTACAGATGGGGTTTCACTATCTCTTTTTTTTTTTTTTTTTTTTCCTGAGATGGAGACACTCTTGTCACCCCAGCTGGAGTGCAATGACACGATCTCGGCTCACTGCAACCTCCACTCCCGGGTTCAGGCGATTTTCCTGCCTCAGCCTCCCGAGTAGCTGGGATTACCGGCACCTGCTACCATGCTTGACTAATTTTTGTATTTTTAGTAGAGATGGGGTTTCGCCATCTCTGTTGGCCAGGCTTTAGTCTCAAACTCCTGACCTCAGGTGATCAGCCCACCTCAGTTTCCCTAAGTGCTGGGATTACAGGCGTGAGCCACCATACCTGGCTTCTTTTCCTTATTTTAAATCATTTTTTTCTTCTATAGAATTAAGGCTTGATGTTCCCTTTTCTCAGAAGGTTGGGCCAAATGCAGTTGTCTGAACTTGTCAAGAACCTTCCAGGCTGGGCACAGTGGCTCACACCTGTAATCTCAACACTTTGGGAGGCTGAGGTGGGAGGATCCCTTGAGCTCAGGAGTTTGAGACCAGCCTGGGTAATATAGTGAGACCTCATCTCTGCTTATATAAAAATAAAATAAAATAAAAAAGGAACTTTCCAAACCTTCCCAAGAAAAGAAAACAGAGCTTAGAGAGAAGCACATGGGTGCAGAAACTTCCCTGAGAACAGAAAGAGGTTCAAATTCTCACAGCACCCAGTGCCAGCAAGGGGCTCAGGGGACAGGACCTCAGAGGAGAATGGCCTGCAAGGGCCCCCTGCAATTGGAACCATGCCTTTCAACAGTGAGCCTGTCAGCAAGCGACAGCAGGGACGTGAGACCAGAAGATCACCCACCAAATGCCTCAGACTCCTTAGGACCTCTGTCTAACTCTGGAGGGTGGGAGGGAAGGGATTCCTAAGTGTGACTAAGGTGGAGTTTGCCACCATCTGCTCAGGATGGGGCATGCCACACCCATGATTTAATTTGATTTTTCCAAATTTAAAAAAACGGAGATGGTTGCTGATCCTTCATATAGTGAATTAAAATTCATACTACACTTGTTATGCACACACACGTACAAGGAAATGTACAGACCAGGACACATACACAGCACAAAAGCTTCAGGCAGTTACAAATGCTCAGACAAGCAGAACATTCACACTCATGCACACAAAGGGCACATGACCACAGGTAAACTCACAGTCACCCAAACCACACAAAAACATATGCTTAGAGGGCAGATACACACCAAACACACACTTAAAAGACACAAGGACACAACAAACCCTCAGACTGCACAGGCAAATACCTTAATTACATAAAATTACCCACGCACAAAGAGTTGTTTACAAACACACGCTGAACACCAACACACAAACTCACATCCACATATAACATACAAAGACCTATAGAAACTACAACAGAAAGGCACAGGTCAGTTACACACACACACACACACACACACACACACACACACACACACACGTCATCCACAGGAGCGCCTACACAGAAGCTCAAGTGGAATGCACGGGCTACAGGCTCTTGCAGGCCCAGCAGCTATGATGGTGGGGGTGGGGAGAGGGCTGACACTATCTTGTTCCCCAGCCTAAGAGAGAGCGGGGCCCTCTCCTAGGGTCCCAAATAGGGGTCCCTATTTGGGGAGCACCTATCCCCTCTGAGGGAGGTTAGAGAACAAGCTCCCGGTTAGACCCAGCTGCTGAGAGCTGGCCCCTGAGCCCAACTTCCATGCCCACCCACAAGCTTGGGTGCATGCCCCCACCCGCCAGCCCAGCCCAGTACCGTGCTGAAGTTGGGGAAGAGACTGAGCGGGGCAGCGCCATTGAAGTGGAAGGCGAGCAAGTGCTTGAAGTCCAGCGGGGGCTGCAGAGGCCGGGTGGGCAGGGGCAGGGAGGCCAGCAGGGGGCTGGGGGCAGCTGGAGGCCAGGCCTGCTGCAGGAGGAAGAAGGGCACGGTCTGAAATGGGCTCTCTCCTACCTCTGTAGCCAGAACAAGAGGTGGATGGGCTCCCTGGGTGTGGAGCTGGGCAGAAACCTGTATCTCTCTTCACAGAGTGGCACCAGCCAGACCCAGGGTGATTATAGCCCCCTTCCCTGTGCCCTTCCTTCCCACAGCTGGGGAAGCAGAGGCAGGGAGTCCACAGTTGGAGGCTCCCAGCCCAGAGGGATGACCCTCCCGCCCCTACTGAGGCAGCATACTGAACCCCAGGGCAGCCCAGCCAAGAGAGGGACAGAGGGGTCTGGGCAGGCCCCTGTCACACACCACCATGGAGACTGCATGATGTGCTGGGATTCCATTTTATTGCAAATTAAACTCAAACCCAGGGGTATTAGGAAAAGGCCAGCTCTCGCCCCTCTCACTCTCTAACTATCCTCCCTCCCTCCAGATCCCCAGGCTTTCACAGCCAGGGCTGACAGGAGGGAATGGGAAACCCATGGGCTCTGAAGGGATGTGTTCCCCAGCTCTGGTGAGGTCTAAACTGCTTCCCCCAGGAGGCAAATAAGCCAGCGTCCCTGGGTTGGGCCTTGAGGCCAGTCTTCGGAGGCAGCAGGTACAGCACTGTGGATTTGCAGTCTTTGGTCTTAAAGGTCTGAGGCAAGGGCAGGGGAGGGGTAGGAACTTGGAGAGCAACTGGACTTTGGGGAATAAAAAATTAGAAAAAATAAATAAATCCAGCCCATCTGGGGCATTTTTGGACCCTGTCATTGCAAAACCAAAAGTAGTCCTTTTAGATGTTTGTGTGGTAACACTATGAAAGATAGCATAGGTTTATTTCACATTTGTAGGTTTTATGTCTATATACACAGTTATACACAGAAAAGGCCTGAGGCAGCCCATTGGCGAGGAGGGGAGGAAGGGAAACACTGTCTCGCTGGAACCACTGGCCCTTGAACCACCAGCTTGTGTACAGAGAGGACACTGTGCTGTGTGTCAGAAACAAGCACTGTCATCTACTCCCCAGTCATAGCTGAAGAGAATAGACACTGCCAGGAGTGGGACTAAGAAACAGCCAAGGGCAGGGTGCGGTGGCTCGCGCCTGTAATCCCAGCATTTTGGGAGGCCGAGGCAGGTGGATCGCTTGAGGTCAGGAGTTCGAGACCAGCCTGGCCTACATGGTGAAACCCTGTCTCTACTAAAAATATAAAAATTAGCCGGGCGTGGTGGCAGGCGCCTGTAATCCCAGCTACTCGGGAGGCTGAGGCAGGAGAATTGCTTGAACCCAGGAGGCAGAGGTTGCAGTGAGCCGAGATTGTGCCACTGCACTCCACCCTGGACGACAGAGCAAGACTCCATCTCAAAAAAAGAAAAAGAAAGCAACAGCCAAGGACCAGTGTCCCTTCCCTCAGCCACTCAATTCCCAAGACCTAGTCTTCCTCCCCCAAGCCAAGAACTGCCATATATGGGGGGGAGCCCAAACTTGGGCCGAATCCAGAAGGAAAAAGGGTGAGCTACTCCTCATCTAACTGTGTAAAGGCCAGGAATGATTTAGGGTGCCCCAGATCCTAGCATCTCTGCCCACCCGCCCAGGCTCCTCTTGAGCCAGTCCCTTCCTCCACAGCCTACAGGGTGGGGTTGGTGGGAAGCTCCAGAAGGGTGGGTGGGTGGCCTCAGGCCCCTGGGAGGCCACAGTCAGCAGATCATCTTGGGTGCAGCATGGTCAAGTCTAGGTTGGCCCTAAAGGCCCCAGGCTGGCTGGGCCAAGAGGAGGAGGCCACCCTCAGGTGAGCTGCGACCCCAGGAAGCCTTCTCCCCACCCACTCTCTAAGAACTCTACAGCCAACCCAAAGTCAAACTCGTGCAGCGGGGGCCCATCCACTGCGATCTTCACCACGTGGCCCCCCCGGCCTTCCCCGGCCCCGCTCTGCCCCCACCACCGCAGCTCCCGGCTGCGGCCGACCTTGTCCAGCAGGCCAGCGCCCGCGGGCAGCGCCAAAGCCAAGGCGGCTAGGGCAGCGAAGTCGGGGAAGAGCTCGTGCAGCTCCGAGTGCGCACACGCCAGCTGAGTGCACAAGGCCCGCGGGCCGAGCCGCCCAAGGCTGAACACCACGCGCTTAAACAGCGAGAAGTCGCCTAGCGCCCGCTGGCGCACCACGGCAGGCGCAAAGCCGCGCAGCAGCACCCGCAGCGCCCCCTCGCCATGCGCGCCCAGCTCCTCCGGCGCCTGAGGGTAGCGGCGGGGGTCGAAGATCGCCGCGAAGGCGGCCACGGCGTCCAGCGAAGGCCCGGGGTAGGAGTCCTGTAGGCCCTTCCGCATGGAGTCCAGGAAGGACCCCCGGAGCCACTCCAAGCCCCGGACCGCAGCCTCTGAGTAACCGAGCAGCTCCACGCCGCGGTAGGTGCAGCGCCCGCTGCTGGTATCAGGGTCCGTGGATGCCAGTTCCTGCAGGAAGCCCTGGAGGCGGGCCCCACCTGAGCCGCGCTGAGCTTGGAGGGAGGCCGCAGCCGCCATCACCAGGGGCTGTAGCAAGGCCATGTCCGGCTCTTCTGCCTGCAGGACAAGGGAGAGCTTCTGCACAGAGGGCAGGGCATCCAGCAGCAGGTGGGTGAAGGCCACGAAGGTGAATTGGCGCAGGGCCAGGGCCAGTGACCCCGCCACAGGTGAGGCAAGGGCTGCAGCCTCCAGGGTGGGCACCAGGCCAGGCCAGGCCTCTGCCACTGCTTCCACGACAGGCAGCAGGGAGGCCCAGGGCACTGGCCGAGGCCCTGCCAAGTCAATAGCTGCAAGGTCCAGTGCTGCCCGGAGCTCAGGGACCAAGTGGGAACTAGGACCACCATGGAGGCGGAATAGGGCATCCAATATGCTCTCATATTGACCCAAGTAGGCGGGGGGCTCAGGATCTGTGCGGCCAGGGAGGCAGTGCAGCTCTGCCAGCAGTGGGCAAGTGGCCCGGAGCTGTGGGCCCACACTCCCCAGGCGCTCACTGGGGAGGCTTGAGCTGAGCCAGGCCAGCTTGGGTGCAGATACGCCGAAAGCCTGCAGGATGTCCAAGAGCTGGCCAGCAGTGGCCTCGCCCTCCTGTAGCTCCACACTGCCCAGGAAGGTGGTGGCAGGCTGGCCATCACAGGGGGACACCGAAGTGGCAAACAGGGCCAGGCTGTGTGACTCCGGCCAGTCTCTGGTCTCGTCCAACACCAGCCCCACATATGGGGATGCCTTCAGGCGCTGGCAGGCCTCTGTGTGCAAGACACTGGCAATGGCCACCTGGGACAGCCAGGAAGAGAAAGGGAGGGAGGACTGAGTTAGGCTTGTCCTGAGAGGCGGAGGCAGGCAGTGTGGGGTGGTGCCAAGAGCCCAGGCCTTGAGGTCCACACAGACTTAGGGACTAATCCCGGCTTTGCCACTTACTGGCTGTGCTACCTTTGGCCAGTCACTTCACTTCTCCGAGCCTCAGTTTTCTCACCTCTACAGCTCCTGGCCTCTCTAAGAACAGTCCTCCCACCCTGGCTTCCCACCACACCTGGTCTAGTTTTCTCAGCTCTTATACCTGCTGTCAGCTAATACCAGCCCCAAATCTTCTCAAAGCATTGTTGTAAATTATAAATGTCAACTTTTGTTGCGGTGAAAGCACTTTATGAACCATAAAGAGCTCTAGGAAAGCTAGTTTTTTCACTGTGTTTTCCTATAGCATCATCCTAGTCTGCCCTATTCCTAGGGGTCTCCCTCCACTGTCCAGCTCAGCGATTAACTGATAGGCACATTCACTCCCAACTCCCAGTTACCCTGGGTCCCAGCTGTATGCTGTTTCTCTATTTGTCATCTCTGTAGGATGAGATCTAACTCCCCCACCTCCAACCCAGCCCACAGGGCTCACACAGTTAGTACCTAGGAAAGAGCTGCAATTTGCATGTCTCCAGGGGCCAAGTGAGTGATACTGAGCTTAGAGAAAGCCAGGGATAAGCCAGAGGGAATGCCCTGCTCTCCAACTCCAGCACATCCTGCTGTGAGAGCATGGGGACCTTGCTTTTCAATATAGTCACAAATGTAGATTTTTATATGTAATCTCCTGAGTTTTTTTAAAGTTGAAAGAAATTCGAGTTTTTCAAAAACACTATGAAAACTAATTAAACAGGCTCGGCACAGAAAACAGCCCCAAAAGAAAACTAAGTCAGAAGTCATTTCCATTTCCATTCCAGCACTTTGGGGGTCCAAGGCAGGAGGATTGCCTGAGGCCAGGAGTTCAAGACCAGCCTGGGCAACATAGTGTGACCCCATCTCTATGTTAAAAAAAAAAAACAAAAAAAACAAAACAGAGGCCAGGCACGGTTGCTCACACCTATAATACCATCACTTTGGGAGGCTGAGGTGGGCAGATCACCTGAGGTCAGGAGTTCAAAACTGGCCTGGCCAACATGGTTATACCCTGTCTCTACTAAAAATACAAAAATTAGCTGGGTGTGGTGGCACGCGCCTGTAATCCTAGCTAATAGGGAGGCTGAGGCAGGAGAATCACTTGAGCCAAGAAGGCAGAGGTTGCAGTGAGCTGAGATCACACCACTGCTCTCCAGCCTGGGCGACAGAGCGAGACTCCTCAGAAAAAAAAAAAAATAAATACATCTGTGGGTCAATCAAGCCTCCAGACCACCAGTTTGCAACGTCTGATTTAGCTAGTGAGAAGAGTGCCCCTGTTCCCACTAAAAACAAGGCCTGGTCTGGCCTCTTCACTGTTGTATCCCTGCAGCTAGCCCAGCACCAGGCACACAGTAGGCCCTCAGGGAAGGTTCTGAAGGGAGAAGATATGAATGAAATGCCCTAGCTGCTCCCCAAGGGCCTGGCATGCTAGGGCTGTTCCCAGGTGGCTCAGTGTCCTCCCTTCCCAAGCCCTTCCCCCACACTTCTGGCTGTCACCCACCTGCATGTCCCTCACCCTCCTGGGACTGTAGTAATCGCCATGCTCTGTGCCCAGCAGTGCCTGGCACAGGTTGAACCTCTGCAGCTCGAGCAGGGCAGAGCAGCGGTCGTCGGGCACATCCTCCTTTGCCATGCAGTACACGGTAGTCAGCACAGCTACTTTGGCCGGGTCTACCTCCACCTTGACGCCCCTGGAGGCGGGGGTCATAGCCAGGCCTGGGCAGGCCCCTCCACCCTCAGCCTGGCCCTCAAAAGGGGGCTGGCCCTGGTTGACAGCCAGAGCCTGGCGGTGGGCTCCTGAGGTCACGTGGCGCAGCAGGGCGTGGCGCTGGAAGTTGTCAGTGCCCACAGTGAAGGCGTTTTCGGCTTTGCCATGCTTGTTCCGTACCAGGGCCTGGCGGCACTCGAGGCAGAACATCAGCTTCCGCTCATAGTCAAAGTCTAGCCAGGTAAACTCCTCTTTCCAGTGCTCGTTGAAGTAACGCTTACACTTCTTGTTGGAGTTGGAAGCCTCTCCCGCTGGTTTCTTCCCTGGGGGCACCATTCTTGCTCTCTGAGCAAGGAACTCCCAACCCCCACCTGAATGCTCTTGCCCCCCTGCCTCCCCCCCACACAGAGGCACCTCCCTTGACAAGAGGAGTTGATGGGGAGGCAGGATGGGGGCAGCCCGCCAGGCTAACAGGGCCCATCCATCTAAGCCTGAAGAGTTTATTCCTGCTCCGTGGGTGGGAGACTGGAGATGAAACAGACAAGGAAGAGGTGTTAGGGGTCTGTCATCGTAGGGGCGGTTTAGGGTGGCGTGGTAGGCTTCATGCTGCCCACAGAGTCCTCCCAGCTGAGGGGTGGAGGGGCTCACTGGGGCAGGGGCTCTGGGCAGTGGATGGAGTCATGCAAAGGGCCCTAGAGTGTTATCCAAAGTGGGGAGGTATGGGGACCTCAGCCCTCTCCCAGGGTCTCTTTCCACCCAGGACAAGGCACTGATTCACTTGGACTGCTGAAGCATCTCAGAACTGGAAAGACTAGCAGCACCTAGGCAACTGCATTTTATAAGGGGGAAGCTCAGTCTGGAGACAGATAGTGGTTCTCAGGGTCCATGAGGAATTCATAGTGAAACAGGACTAAAACTCAGAACTCTCACCTCCTAGCCCAAAAGATGACTGTGCCCTTCAGCCCACAGTCATCTACTTCATCAGAAGGAAATCAGGCCAGGCATGGTGGCTCACTCCTGTAATCCCAGCACTTTGGGAGGTGGCTCACTTGAGCGCAGGAGTTCAAGACCAGCCTGGGCAACATGGCAAAACCCCATCTCTAAAAAATAAAAATAAAAATTAGCCAGGCATGGTGGTGCATGCCTATAGGCCCAGCTACTGAGGAGGTTACGGCGGGTTGCTTGAGCCTGGGAGGCAGAGGTTGCAGTGAGCCGTGATGGTGCCACTGCACTCCAGACTGGGTGACAGAGCTAGACCCTGTCTCAAAAAAAAAAAAAAAGGATGGCCCGGTGTGGTGGCTCATGCCTGTAATCCCAGCACTTTGGGAGGCTGAGGCAGGCAGGTCACCTGAGGTCAGGAGTTCGAGACCAGCCTGACCAACATGGAGAAACCCCATCTCTCCTAAAAATACAAAATTAGCTGGCATGGTGGCGCATGCCTGTAATCCCAGCTACTTGGGAGGCTGAGGTAGGAGAATCGCTTGAACCCGGAAGGCAGAGGTTGCAGTGAGCCGAGATCACGCCATTGCACTCCAGCCTGGACAACAAGAGCAAAACTTGGTCTCAAAAAAAAAAAAAGAGTCGGCCGGGCGCGGTGGCTCAAGCCTGTAATCCCAGCACTTTGGGAGGCCGAGACGGGCGGATCACAAGGTCAGGAGATCGAGACCATCCTGGCTAA
The DNA here is from genome assembly GCF_007565055.1 of Rhinopithecus roxellana. Classification (NCBI taxonomy): domain Eukaryota; kingdom Metazoa; phylum Chordata; class Mammalia; order Primates; family Cercopithecidae; genus Rhinopithecus; species Rhinopithecus roxellana. Next base: position 14,716,887 of record NC_044567.1, on the reverse strand, counting down.
CACGGTGAAACCCCGTCTCTACTAAAAAATACAAAAAACTAGCCGGGCGACGTGGCGGGCGCCTGTAGTCCCAGCTACTCGGGAGGCTGAGGCAGGAGAATGGCGTAAACCCAGGAGGCGGAGCTTGCAGTGAGCTGAGATCCGGCCACTGCACTCCAGCCTGGGCGGCAGAGCGAGACTCCGTCTCTGAAAAAAAAAAAAAAAAAAAAAAAAAAAAAAAAGAGAGAGAAATCAGCGCAAAGCTGATTCTTTTTTTTTTTTTTTTTTTTTTTTGAGACGGAGTCTGGCTCTGTCCCCCTGACTGGAGTGCAGTGGCGCGATCTTGGATCACTGCAAGCTCCGTCTCTCAGGATCATGCCATTCTCCTGCCTCAGCCTCCTGAGTAGCTGGGACTACAGGCGCCTGCCACCACGCCCGGCTAATTTTTTGTATTTTTAGTAGAGATGGGGTTTCACTGTGGTCTCGATCTCCTGACCTTGTGATCCGCCCACCTCGGCCTCCCAAAGTGCTGGGATTACAGGCGTGAGCCACGGCGCCCGGCTGCAAAGCTGATTCTTTCCAAGCCACAGGAAGATGTGCTTTCTTTAAAGCTCCCTTCCTTACACACACAGGTGCACACAAACTCACACCCACACCCACTGGTACTGTAGGTCTGGGACAGGTAGCCCAGACCTGGGGCACCAGACTGAAGGCAGCTAGCCGGCTGCCTCTACCTCCCTCACTCTGCCACCTCCCCAGGCACAAGGCCAGGACGAGCAGTTCAGGATTGAAAAGCCAAGTCCAGCCGTTGACCAAAACCTGCCAAGTCTACCTTTTTTTTTGTTTTTTTTTGAGACAGAGTCTCACTCTGTCACCCAGGCTGGAGTGCAGTGGCGTGATCTTGCTGGGATTACAGGCGTGAGCCACTGCGCCTGGCCTTAACTCTACCTTTTAATTATTTCTCCAACCTGTGTCCTCCTCTTCATGCTTAACTGTAACTACCATTTCTGGGATGTGAATTGAGGCCCTGTGCTAAGTGCTTTACAATGATCCAAGGGCAGACCCAGATGACTCTCCGTGGCTGAGACTTTATCCTTTTGGAGAGGAGAAAACTGAGGTCAATGACTTTAACTGGCTTCAGGTTTCATAAGCAGTAAGTAGCTGAGGCTGAATCAGAACCCATGTCCTCCTGACCCCAAAGGCTGTACTGCGACCCTGGTCTGTACCATCTCCCTCCCTTCAGCTGCCTAGCCTTGGTCCAGTTCAGGCCCTCACGGTATCACCTGGATCACTGCAGCTGCCTCGGTCTCTGCATGGTCATTTCCCCCAGACTCATCCCTCACCCAGCAGTCAGAGACAGCAAGCTCACACATAGATCCAACTGTGTCACTCCCTGGCTTCCACCTCTTTACTGATATCCCACTGCCTAAGTCTACACACCTCACCACAAGCCAGCAAGGCCCTCCCCAGCCTCTGAATACTTCTGTTAATAGAGCCTCCTGCCACTTCTGTCTGCCCAATCAGTTCTGAAGGCTTGCATTCCCAGTGGACACCAAGCTGTTACTTTGTCCCTGTCTTCATCCTCTGAGCCTAGAATTCCCTCTCCCTCCTCTTTCCTTACTAATTCCCACTCATTGCCTGAGAGCAGCTCAGGTATCTCTTCTGCCACGCTGATCCCTAAAACCTGGACTGGTAGCCATCCTTTGGTTCCCCACAGCTCCCTATGCATGAGTCTTCATGACACAATATGGTGAATACAGGGATTCTCTATATATCTCCGCACTGAGTTCCTAGAAGCCAAGACCATGTTTGTTCATTTTCATATCTCTAAGTCCCTGTCTGGGGCTGGGCACATAGATACCTCTCAGTAAAAGTTGGTTGTTTAAACGAATGAAAGGGCCAGGCATGGTGGCTCACACCTGTAATCCCAGCACTTTGGGAAGCCAAGGTGGGAGGATCTCTGGAGCCCAGGAGTTCCAGACCAGCCTGGGCAACATAAGGAGACCCTGCCTTTACAAATAAAATGTTTTTATAAAATTAGCCGGGCATGGTGGTATATGCCTGTAGTCCCAGCTACTCAGGAGGGAAGATCACTTGAGCCCAGGAGTTCAAGGCTATCATGAGCTATGATCATGCCACTGCACTACAGCCTGGGCAACATTGTGAGACGCTGTCTCAAAATAAATAAATAGATAACATTTTAAAATAAAAATAAAAATATGGGAGGCCAAGGCAGGTGGATCACTTGAGCTCAGGAGTTCAAGACTAGCCTGGACAACACAGCAATACCTCATCTCCAAAAGATAAATAAAAATTTAAAAATAAAATAAAAATAGAAAACAATGCCAACACATTAAAAAGGAATGAATGGATTCATTTTGGCCACCTGAAAGAACTCGTTTCTGAGACTGTCAATTAGATGATCTTTCTTTTCCTTTTTTTTTTTTTTTTTTTGAAACAGAGTTTCACTTTGTCATCCAGGCTAGAGTACAGTGGTGCAATCTCAGCTCACTGCAACCTCCAACTCCTGGGTTCAAGCAATTCTCTTGCCTCAGCCTCCACTGGGATTATAGGCATGTGCCACCGTGCCCAGCATTTTTTTTTTTTTTTTTTGAGATGGAGTCTTGCTCTGTTGCCCAGGCTGGAGTGCAGTGGCGGGATCTCAGCTCACTGCAAACTCCGCCTCCTAGGTTCACGCCATTCTCCTGCCTCAGTCTCCCAAGTAGCTGGGACTACAGGCGCCTGCCACCACACCCGGCTAATTTTTTGTATTTTTAGTAGAGATGGGGTTTCACCGGGTTAGCCAGGATGGTCTCGATCTCCTGACCTCGTGATCTGCCTGCTTTGGTCTCCCAAAGTGCTGGGATTACAGGCGTGAGCCCCCGCGCCCAGCCCCAGCTAATTTTTTTTGAATTTTTAGTAGAGACAGGGTTTCACCGTGTTGGCCAGGCTGGTCTCAAACTCCCGACCTCAATGATTCGCCCATCTCAGCCTCCCAAAGTGCTCGGATTACAGGTGCCTGGACCAATTAGACGATCTTAAGCTCTGAGACTGCAGTAACTGTCTTTGTCCACTTAACACATATACCAGTGCCCTGTGTGGAACCAGCACATAGTAGGTGGGTAAAGCAAGGGCAGATGAGGAGAGTTCCAGGACCAGCTGGTTCGGTGTAAGGAAAGACTGCCAGATGCAGGTGAAACTTGTAGGCCCTCTTCCTTGGGACTTTTTTTTTGCCCCCAGACAGAGTCTCGCCCTGTCGCCCAGGCTGGAATGCAGTGGCACAATCTCAGCTCACTGCAACCTCCACCTCCCCGGTTCAAGCGATTCTCCTGCCTCAGCCTGGGCACCACACCACTCCATCCAGCTACCTTCCTGGCCTGTCTAGACAGAACTCTTGATCTGTCCTTACAAATATGCTACTTTTGGCTTGATGTGGTGGCTCACACCTATAATCCTAGCATTTTTGGGAGGCTGAGGCAGGAGGACTGCTTGAGCCCATGAGTTTGAGACCAGCCTGGGCAACATAGGGAGACCCTGTCTTTACCAAAAAAAAAAAAAAAAAAAAAGAAAGAAAAAAACTTAGCCGAGCATGGTGGCATATACCTGTAGCCCCAGCTACTCAGGAAGCTGAGGCAGGAGGATTACTTGAGCCTGCGAGTTTGAGACTGCAGTGAGCTGTGATCACATCACTGCACTCTAGCCATCCTGGGTGACACAGCAAGACCCTGTCTCTAAAAACAAAAACAAAAGTAAATATGCCCCTCTCCCAGTCATCCCTGTCTCAGGAAATGAAATCCATCCTTCTTCCTAGGTGCCTTGGCCAGAAACCTGCCCTTCAATCCCTGCTCTCTTCCACATCCAGAACCTGCTCCATCCACAGGTCCTGTTGATTCTCCCTCCAAAATCCACTTCTAACTTGTCCCTTCTCTCCACACCACTGCCCGGCGGCCTTGTCCAGGCCACCTTTATCTTTTACCTGGACGAATGCACTTGCTTCCTGATTGCACGCTGGGTTTCTACTCTTAACCTTTCTTAACCAGAGGGGGGCTTTAAAAAATACACCACTTTAGTGAGCTGAGATCATGCCAACCTGGGAGACAGAGCAAGACTTCATCTCAAAAAATAAAAATAAAAATAAAAAAAAAAATATATATATATATTGCTTTAGACCTCTCCACAACTACCCACTCCTCTAAGGCCAGTACCAGAATTCCTTTGAGGTCTGCCAAATGCCCAGGGTTACTGACCTCTCTGGTGGCCACTTGTATCTCCCTTCCTTTCTAGTAACACCACCCTTCTCTCTGGGTTCCTCCAGAGTGCCAGGTTCCCATCCCTCGGGTCCTTTGCCCATGCTGTCCCTTCTTCCAGAATGTTCCCAGCTGCCCTCCCAATGCTTTAGCTGGCCTGTTTCATTTCCCCTTTGGCCTTAGCTTAACCATCGATTCCCAGGAAGTCCCTTCTTTTTTTGTCATTGCTCCCTGTTTGTTCTCTCCATTGCATGCTCCACAAATTACAAATCTCTGCTTCTATCTGTGTAGTTCTCTTGCTTCATCCTCTCTCCACCTTCCTTCTCATGCACATTCCCTGAGGGCAGAAAAGGTAACTAACTTCTTCATGTCTGAATCCCAGAGACAGGTACAGTGCCTGACACCCAGCAAGTGCACCACACAATTGGGCAGTGAATAAGAAAGAGCAGGTGCCCAGGCAGAGAGGGCAGTGGAGCCGGCTCTTGGGTGCCTGTTGGGTGATTAAAACAGCTACCTTTGACATTCTTTCCTCCCAAGATCCTGTGATTCTATGACCTTGCCTAGCCCACTACACACAGGATCTTAGAATGGGGGCGGAGGGGTGCAAGAGCAAGGTGATGCCCTTCTGGAAGTTTGTCAGATCCTTTCCATGTACCTCGAAGCTGCCTATCCTGCCCATTCTGCAGAACAAAAGGGTAGGTAGGTAGAGCCCAGGAAGATGGAGATTCTAAAACGGCTCTGTCCAACACAGCAGCCACTGGCCACTGCAGCTGTTGTAAATGCAGCTGTTTAAATTACTTAGAATTAAATAAAATACGAGCGTTCAGCTCACACTAGGCACTTTTCAAGTGCTTAGTAGCCAATGTGGCTAGTGGCTATTGCATTGGACAGCACATTTCCATCATCCCAGAAAGTTCTATTGGTCAGAGCTGCTCTAAACAGGTCAAATTCCATTAACATTCTCCCCACCTCAACCTCAAGGAACCAGGCTGGGTGGAGTGAGATGTAAACAAAACTCCATGGGTCCAGTTGTGACCAAGGCTGACCAGGAGGGCACACTTGTTGCAGACCCGGGTCTCCTCTCACCTCTTTCCACACCCTGACCAGGCCGGATGGGAGGAGGAACAACTTGACAAGGGCACTTGTCGGCATGTAAGCCTCAAACAGTACCCATGTGGCCCCAGGATGTGGGTCCCGAGCCTCCTCCCCGGGCTCCTGGGGACCCCTTGCTTTGGGACCCCACTAAGAGGAGTCCAGCTCTCAGCAGAGTACGGCCGGGCGCCCCCTGCTCTGGCAGCCCCGGTGAGAAGGGGCTCCCCTGCACCCCGTCTCACCCATCCTCCCGGGGGCTGGGACGGGGAGGGCTGGGGAACTTCCTCTGGGGGGCGCGTGGTGACAGAGCCCTCGGTGGGCCCCGCAGAGGCACCGAGCCTCCGCCCGCCCGTCCCGCCCGCTCCGAGAGGGGGCGCCCAGCCCGGCCCGGCGCCCCCGCCCCGTCCGCTCGCACTCACGGAGACACAGGAACCACCATCTTGGGCGGTGGACGCTCTGGCCGCGGTCTCCTTGGGCTCCACGGAGCGACAGCAGCCACTAGCGGCAACGGGGGCGAAGAGGCGCCAGCAGACGGCTCCGGCCGGGGTCGCGAGCAGGGCGGGCGGCGCCCCCGGGCTCACCTGGCCGCGCCCACCTGCAGCACCTCCCGCCCAGCGCGCTCAGCCCAGCCCCGGCCCCACCCCCCAGCCCCTGCCGCCGCACGCGCAGCAGCAGGAGCCCCTGAGGCTAGACCGCAAGCAGCGCGGTGCCAGGGTTCATTCGGTCCGCGCATGTATTCGGGGTTTCTCGAGGGGCTCACAGCCGTAAGAGACAGACAGGTAGAGCGCCGTGGAGGCTGCAAAGTGCTCTGAGAGTTTAGAAGCAAGTGCTTTGGGATCACCAAGGAGCGGGCGATCAACTGAAGGTCTGCAGGGCGGGTCAATTAGGGTTCGCAGCATTCTGGGTAAGTGAACTGTTACTAGGGGAAGGGCACTCCAGGCCGTGGGATGGCAAAGCAGGCCGTGGGATGGCAAAGCAAAGATCTCCTCTGGAAGTTGACAGGTCGCTGCAGGTTTATGAAGAATTGGGGTGGGTGGGGGCAGTGCCTGATGCTGGATGGCTCTAGGGGAATGCTGGGGATTTTGACCTTCCCACCTGGTGGGGAGCCTCCTTCGGAGGAGTTGGAACTGGGAAGCTCATTGTTTTAGCCTAGTGAGTTATTTGCAGTGGGGTTGACAGAGTGGGGAAGAGGGAGGGAGGTTGGAGTGACCTTTTTCTAGAACTCTGATACACAGCCGACCCTCATCCCTGTCTGCGTTACCCTGAGAGGTGAATTGAGGAGGTTCCCTGCAGGAGGAATGTGCTGTTGTGGCACCCCAACCCCCAGATGTGGAGGTATGAAGTCCAGAGGCCTGGGATGGAGCTCCAGTTATATTTAACTGTGAGGCCTTGGACTGGACACTTAGCTATGAGCCTGTTTCCTCATCTGTAAAGCGGGAATTACAACCCGGGGAGGAGGCTGGGGCAGGACAGAAATGGGTCTGAAGACCAAATGAGGTGCTGGGTGTGGAGGCCATTCAGAGAGGGGGCTGGACTGCTGCTGTGGATCAAGGGAATGTCAAGAGAATGACCCAGTCTCCCTTCCAGACAGCACAAAGTCACCCAGAAATGCCTTCCAGTCCCCTCACAATTGGGTACACTGCTCTTCTGCAAAAGGCCTAGGGTGCATGTTGATTTGAGGTCCCAGCCCCACCAGTGGCTGCTGGGAACTCCTCCGCCCCAGCATCTTCCATGCAGCACTGCTCTGTGCCACCCACCGTCTGCCTCTGACATTCACTGTGAACCCCAGCCCCAGGGCTGCTGGGATGGTGCGCGAGTCACATGCACACACACGTGTGGCCGCCTGACTCCTGGCTACACTCAAATGAAGGGAGCCACAGCCCCCACAGCTGCCCCCGAATGGCACCATACAGCCCTCAGGTCTAGAATTCTGCACCCCAAAAGGGTCAGGTTGGGGGTAGGTCTTCTTGGATAGTATTTTGCTGCAGAACAGCCACCTAAGTGTCTTGGAGCAGCCATGGCTCATTAGCCAACTGCCTCAAGAGGGTGGGGTGTGGTCAGAGGTATGAGCAAGCCACACCGAGTACAGGAGAAGAGGCTGCCCCCAAAGGTCCAAACGAGGCTAGGGCAGGGCACAGAGCAGAAATCTTATGAAATAACATCACCCTGGCTGCCACCAAGGGACAAGATCTGGGAAAACCACATCCTGTTATTTTGCCATAATGAGAAAAGACAGACAGACAGACATACACACACACAAGCACAGAGACACACAGCCTGAGGCCCATATCACCCATGGATAGTGGCAGGTATAGACATCAAGGCACATACATACATACTTCCCCCCACAGTTAGACCATGTATTCCATCTGCACATGAGATGTATATACATATGGAGGTGGTACTGATGCCAAGATACACAGATACCCATGCTGGCCGGGAGGCAAAGGCAGGCACACTGGCCACACAAGAGCATGCATGCATACACAGATGGGCACAAGCAACAAAGACATACCTGTGTATACATATACCCAGAGAGACAGATGCACATGAATGTGCAGACCCCTACAAATGCAGACATAGACCAATGGGTACACAGCAGCACACACCTTCACAAAGATAGATGCATGTACACAAAGAGCCATATGCAGATGCAGACACCGGTGTGCACACACACTCCCCTTACAGAATTAAATGCATCGGACTTAAAAGAGCATATCTCCAAACAGAGTCTCTCTCCCACTCTTTCTCCCACCCCCCTACCCCCAAGTCACGGGGCAGACGATAGGGTCCTCCCAGAGGCACATGCCTGCACACAACACATCTCAAATAATGACACTGTCATTTCTATCATGGATAAAACCCAAACTCTGCGAAGAATATGGGAGTCTGGGGAGAGAGAGCCAAAGTGGGGAGTGAGAGGTTGAGCCAAGACATACTGCATGCCCTCTCCCACCAGTGGCCAGGGGCTTCCTCCCCACATTCTCCAGAGTCCCTGAGCCACTTCTGGGTCATTTAGCACTCAGGATGTGCAGACTCCCCTAAGCTGGAGGAAGACTCCAAAGCCCAGTCACAACAGAAACTCTTCCCTCCTGTCCCACTGCCTCCAGGCCTTTGCCCCCAAGGAAAGGGTTCCCCCAAACAGCCTTTGATGGGTGATGGCTGTCTCCCTCAAAAAAGGCCAGGCAACCCTCTGTGTGGAGAGGTGAGCTGGCAGACCATGGATAAAGAGGGGGAGGGGGGCATTGGTGTGGACCCCAGTGCAGTGGCCAGATCTCAGGGAGGAGGCACCCTGATTTCCATCTCCCTCTGTCTGCTTCTCTCTCTTTCTCTGCTGCAGTAACAGCTCCCTCTTCACTCCCCTCGGACGTCTCCTGCTCCCCTGGCCCCTCAGAGGCGGTTAAAGGTGAGGTCTGATACACGGAACCTTTGACACGGGCTCCTGAACAGGGCATCTGCCCAGATGTCCAGCACCCCTGTTTCCTGCAGGGTGGACCTCCAGCTCCCCATCTTTCCTGCCCCTCCTTTCACCTTTGTTCTCGGCCAGAGTGGGGGCTTCCCTGCCCAGCCCTGGACCTGGGAAAAGGGTTGAGAGTAACTGACTACTGGTGTCTCTGACAGACAACTTTTGGGGGCCAACTATAGCAGGAAAGGATTGAGCTGGGGAGAGGGGAGAGGACCACCCTCACCTAAGCCCTCTCCCCACTTCCCAGCCCAGGTGTCCTCAGCACTCACCCAAGAGCATTCTCTGCCTTTGGAGGCACCGCGGAGCGCAGAACGAGGAGCAAATGAAACCCAGCCAGAGTGACAGAGGGAAGGGGGGATGTGAGGGACAGGAGGGGAGGGCGCGAGGGAGGGACTCCTGGTTCTGCCTGGAAAGCAGCGTCGTTCCAGGGCCCTGTCTCTCTTTGCCAGAAAGGAGCTGCCCATTCTCTGGTTTCCCCCATCCCAACCGCAGGTAGAAAGAACAGGGCATGCTTATCCCCCAGGGGAGAAGTATGGGGGCAAATGTGCAGACCAAGAACTGGGGAAGGGTATTGGGGAGCATCCCTCAGCCCCCACTCCCGGAGGATTCCCTTGCCTGGGGCCTCTTACACTGAAGCAAAGGGTTGGAAGGGCTGACTTTGTCCACAGGGACCTCCAGGGAAGGAGGAGCTGCTGGCCCTGCTCTGCCTGCTGGATGGCTCTTGACGTCCTCTTGCCTCAGGACTTGCTGCAGGAGGCCATTCTCCTGCCCAACCTCACTCATCCTCTCCTCACCATCCCCTTATGTTTAACTGCTGTTGCTGAAGAGGAAACTGAGCTTCAGAGAGGTGTTGCCACTTTATCAAAGAGCATTGGCCATGTGGGGGTTGGGGAACGGGGATCCAGGTATCTTGCCACTGTTAGTCTACCACCTGGACCCTTGGATCTGTTACCTGGGCAATGCCAGGAAGGAGAGGAGGGAGTTCATCTGATCCACTGGAACTTCTTTTTTTTGAAACAGAATTTCACTCTGTCATCCAGGCTGGAGTGCAGTGGCAAGATCTAGGCTCACTGTAACCTCTGCCTCCTGGGTTCAAGTGATTCTCCTGCCTCAACCTCCAGAGTAGCTGGGATTACAGGTGCCCGCCACCACGCCCAGCTAATTTTTGTATTTTTAGTAGAGAGGAGGTTTCACCATGTTGGCTAGGGTGATCTCGAATCCTGACCTCAAATGATCCACCTGCCTTGGCCTCCCAAAGTGTTAGGATTACAGGTGTGAGCCACAGCACCCGGCCTGATCCACTAGAACTCCTGACACCCCTCCCCTGCCCACCCCAAATCCCCCAGCCCGGTCCTTCTCCCCTCCATTCACTCCTTCCTCTCCCTCTTCTTCCTAAAAGCTGGCTCTTTACTGACCTGAGCACCTGGTGGCTGGGAGGGGGTGGAGTGCGGGAAGGAGGCAGCCAGCCCACAGCTGGATCCAGTCCTGCATTCCAAACCCAGGTTCCAATGCTAGCCCCCCACCCCCTCAGCATCCTGTCTCCACCAGACAATAACCTGTAATCTCTGGAGCAGCCAACACTCGAACCACAAAGAAGATCTGGGAGGGGTTGGCAGCAGCAGCTCCTGAAAACAGGTTTGTTAGGAAGGGGCTCTGCGGGGAGGAGTTGTTTGTGTGGGGAGAGGAAGGAAACTCAAACCCAGAGCTAATTAACCCACCCAGAGACAGACAGAATCTTTGTCTTCTTCCAGGGCAGGGATCTGAGCTAAGCCCCCTAATTCTCTACCCAGACAGCCTTGCTTTTCCTGGTGGTCCTGGGGGAGGGGGATACCAATGGTCAGGACCACACCTGGGGGAGGGGGATGTGATGACATTCAGGAAGAGTGTGGGGCACTTCTGTCACCTGCCACCAAGGGAGAATAGCAGCAGGAGGCAGAGGCAGGTCAGACTGCAAGAAGAACTTCTCAGTGGCCTTGGGGGAACACAGTTTCTTTGCAGCATGCACCCAAAGGCCTCAGTATGTGTGTGGGAGGCCGTGACTGAGGAGGAAACGGCAACCCAGGGAGATACTGAAGGATGGGGGACAGGCTGGAGGGCTTCTGGGGCCTCCTGATGGGACTGAAATTAATCCATCTGCAGGGAGTGGGGGTGAGAAGCTCATCAAGCCAGTGACTCAGGCATGACTTGAGCTCAAGGTCTTTGATCTCTGGGGCCCAGGATGCAGCCAGCGGCTTCTGCAGTCAAAGACTTGGAGAGGGGATGGAGGGACCGATTCGACCAGGAGCTAGGGGAGGTCTGAGGGCGCAGAATAGGGGAGCCTAGCTTTGGCCTGCCACTCTGTCCACTACCCGTCTCCCGCTGGAAGGCACAGGGACATGTGTTATAGCTGCAGCCATCTTGGCCCTGAAATCCATTATAGTCTGACTCGATCTCTGTTTTCCTGCCCCCCATACTGTCTACCGTGCAGTCCCTGACTAAGGTTCTTCTGGCCATTTCAGCAAGCCAGAGCTTAAGTCATTTCAGAAATGCCCTCCTGTCCCCTCCTGTGTCATGTTGCAATGGATGCCATGGGGCAGGCCCACTGTGAATTGGATGACTGGGTTCTTTCTACCAAGAGACAAGGGAGGGACTGGTTGGCTTTAAGAAGCTACTCTTCCTGTCCCTAGCCAGATGGCTGGCATCTTCCCATTCTTCAGTTGAGCACACCAAGGGACAGGGCACACGAGTGGCCATAGGTCCCGAGCATTTGTGGAATCATCTGCTGGGACAGCCTGCCCTCTGGATCATACTCCTCCCCACTCTCAAACATGGCTCAGTTGCTCCTAATATATTCTGTTCTCCTCAGCAGGGCATCAGATAAGAGTGTGAGATAGAATTTAGAGTCAGAAAACTGGGGCTGGGTTCAGTAGCTCACGCCTGTAATCCCAGCACTTTGGGAGGCTGAGGTGGGAGGATTGCTTGGGGCCAAGAGTTTGAGACCAGCCTGGGCAACATAGCGAGACCTTGTGATATGGTTTGGCTATGTCCCCATCCAAATCTCATCTTGAATTGTAGCTCTCACAATTCCTTCATGTTGTGGGAGGGATCCAGTGGGAGATGATTGAATAATGGGGACAGTTTCCCCCATACCGTTCTCGTGGTACTGAGTAAGTCTCACGAGATTTGATGGGTTAATGAGGGTAAACCCCTTTCACTTGACTGTCATTCTTCTCTTGTCTGCCACCATGTGAGACGTGCCTTTCACCCTCCATCATGACTGTGAGGCCCCCCAACCATGTGGAACTGTGAGTCCATTAAAACCCTTTCTTTTGTAAGCCGTCCAGTCTCTGGTATGTCTTTATCAGCAGCGTGAAAATGGACTAATACACCCTGTCTCTACAAAAATTGTTAAAAATAAAAAAAAATTTAGCCAGGCATGGTGGTGCATGCCTGTAGTCCCAGCTACTTAGAACGCCAAGGGAGGACTGCTTGAGCCCAGAAGGTGGAGGATGCAGTGAGCTACGATTGTGCCAGGCACTCCAGCCTAAGCAACAGAACAAGACATTGTCTCAATAAACAAAACAAAACATAATAGAGTCTGAAACCTAAGACCCAAACCCAACTGTGTGGCCTTGGGTGTTACCTAATCTCCCTGAGCCCCACTCTCCCAGTTTATAAAGTGAGACTGGATGTCATCATCTATGCCTAGGGTGGCTGGGTGAGGAGGGAATGCCATGCTGCAGGTGCAAGTGCTTTGTTCAGCTCCTAAGCAGATCCTCCATGTGGGGCTGGGGGTAGGTCATTGCTTTTTGCCCAGCTGTCCCCCGATGCCCTGTGCTGGCTCAACATCTGTATCAGAGGTTAGTGCGAGGGGACAGCAAACCTCTGTCTCTTTGCAGATGTCAGATAATCGCTTAAAGTTATTTAGGGGTGTGTGTGTGTGTGTGATGGTCCATAGGGTCATGGAGTTCAGCCTTCTTCTGGGGAAGGTCCCTGTGCCACACCTCCATTGGGAGGAGAGGCAAGGGGGGTGAAAGAAGGCTCAAGATGCATTCGTGAAGAATGAAAGAGGCCAGGCACAGTGGCTCATGCCTGTAATCCCAACACTTTGGGAGGCCGAGGCAGGTGGATCACCTGAGGTTGGGAGTTTGAGACCAGCCTAGTGAATATGGTGAAACTCCGTCTCTACTAAAAACACAATATTAGCCGGGTATGGTGGCAGGTGCCTGTAATCCCAGCTACTGGAGAGGCTGAGGCAGGAGAATTGCTTGAACCTGGGAAGTGGAGGTTGCAATGAGCTGGGATCACACCACTGCACTCCAGCCTGGGCGACAGAGTGAGACTCAGTCTCAAAAAAAAAAAAAAGAATGAAAGGGCCTCTTGGGTAGGAGACAGATGGGAGGTGGGCAGGGTAAGTTGGGGCAGTGCTTGGAGGAGGGAGACGAAGTGTGGGTTCCTGCTGCTTCCTCCTCCTGTGCCCCTCCAAGGTATTCAGGGCTCACTCAGAGCTGGGAGTGAGAATTCCAGGAGCCAGATGCTGCTGAAGAAGGAGGCCTCTGACTGAGACCTTGGCGAGGAGGCTCAGAGAGGGGAGAACCACCCCCCAGGCTCCCTCCCACAGATGGCCTCAGGGGATGTGAGCAGGAGAGGGTCCCTGCCTTACTGCCTGTGACTGCCTGTCACTGTGGAAGCCTCCAGCCCTGCAGGCCCCTAATCAAAGTGACAGCTCCCACGGAAAAGTGCCCCTCCTGGCTGCCACAGGCCTGAGACCTTGTGTCTCAATCTGGCATGGCGCCCCGGACACTGAGTGCCTAGGACCAATGCAGCACATTCAACGCTGCCCACACTTAGCCTCGGCCTCCCTGGAATGGCTGTGGCTCTCTGCATTTTCCCCAGGGAGCCTCCGCCCGGGAGCTCCACCCTTAGGACTCTGCTCTGTGGAGAGGGGCACACCGGCCTAGTGCCCACCTGGGCAGAGCTGGAAGAGGCATCCAGGGCAGCTGAGGGTCCCAACATGCTTCCCCTCACCCTGCCCCCCACCTCAGGGGCAGTTGCTGGCATCTTTTAAAATTATTTTTTGTGATGGAGTCTCTATCACCCAGGCTAGAGTGCAGTGGCATGATCTCAGCTCACTGCAATGTCTGCCTCCCAGGTTCAAGTGATTCTCCTGCTTCGGCCTCCCAACTAGCTGGGACTACAGGTACCCCACAACCACGCCTGGCTAATTTTTGTATTTTTAGTAGAGATGGGGTTTCACCATGTTGGCCATGGGCTTGCAGGCCTTTGCTCCGGCTGCTTCCCTGCCTGTCTGGATTCAAAAGTCCCTCATTGGCTGGTCATGGTGGCTCATCCCTCTAATCCTAGCACTTTGAGGGGCTGAGGCAAGTGGATCACTTAAGGCCGGGAGTTTGAGACCAGCCTGGCCAACATGGCAAAACCCCATTTCTCTCCCAAAAGCAGATTACACCTAGTAGACTCTCTTTGTCTCCAGTATCCACCATCAATGTCACTTCCTGTGTCAATTTACCTTCCCCTCCTCTGACTTCTTTCTTTTCTTTCTTTTTTTTTTTTTTTTTTTTTTTTTGAGACAGGGTCTCCCTCTGTTGCCCAGGCTGGGGTGCAATGGTGCGATCTCAGCTTACTGCAATCTCCACCTCCTAGGCTCAAGCAATTCTTGTGCCTCGGCCTCCTGAATAGCAGGGACTACAGGTACCCACCATCACAGCAGGCTAATATTTTGTTTTTTTTAGAAGATGAGGTTTTGCCATGTTGCCCAGGTTGGTCTCGAACTCCTGAACTCAGGCAATCTGCCCACCTTGGGCTCCCAAAGTGTTGGGATTACAGGCATGAGCCACTGCACCTGGACCCTCCTCTGACTTATTGAGGCATCCTGAATCCACCTCTAGGAAGCCTGTTATTATTTTGGAACAAACTCATCTGCATGTGTAGTTATTTAGATAGCTTTTCCCTGACAGGAAGATATGATGTCTTTTAAAAATGTGAATCTCCCAAAAGCAGATTACACCTAGTAGACAGTCAATAAATATTTGGTGACTTAATGAGTTACTTTTTTTTTTCTTTCTTTTTTTCTTTTTTTGAGACAGGGTCTTGCTCTGTTGCCCAGGCTGGAGTGCAGTGCCATAATCTCGGCTCACTGCAACCTCTACCTCTTGGGTTCAAGTGATTCGTCTGCCTCAGCCTCCCAAGTAGCTGGGACTACAGGTGTGTGCCACCATACCCGGCTAATTTTTGTATTTTTAGTAGAAATGGGGTTTTGCCATGTTGGCCAGGCTGGTCTCAAACTCCCGGCCTTAAGTGATCCACTTGCCTCAGCCCCTCAAAGTGCTAGGATTAGAGGGATGAGCCACCATGACCAGCCAATGAGGGACTTTTGAATCCAGACAGACACATACGCTCCAGAAACACCCATCAGTCAGATACTCTCTTGCTCAGAGTCATGCCTTTGGTGTCCAGCCTGAAATGCTTGGGTGGGGAGAAGCTGGTCCCAGTCACCACAGCATCCTGGCTTTGCTTATGCCGTGATCTCTGCCTGTAATACCCCTACTCCCGTCATCCATGTTCGGAGGCTTAGCCCCCTCTTCCTTCACGAGACTTTCCTGGTGTCTCCAGGGACTGCAGTTTTGCCTTTGTGCCCTGAGGGTATGTCCCATGTGGCAACCACAACCCTCATCTCTTTTCACATCTGTCTCCACCCAAAAGACCCACTCAATCTTGGGGAGGGTGGTAAGCAGAGAGATTGGATCTTACTTGTCTCCGGCCTACAGGAGTGTGTGTGTGTGGAGCTAGAGACACAGTGGGTGCCCCATGAATATCACCAAAAGAGAAGACAGCCCTCAAGAGGGTGTCTGAGGTCAGAGTGTAGCCTCCGGCAAACCTGCCAACCTGGGCTGCAAGGTAGGTTTCTGTCGGCCTCCCCCAGGAGCCAGGGGTAAGTTCCCACCTTTCCCACCTCCCCACACTGGGCCTGGATGTGAATCTGTTTGCTCTGCCAACAGCAACCTGGCCGGTTCTTACTTTCCCTATGGCCCCTGTGCACCTGTCAGCTAGAATCACCCTCATGGAGGCATTCACCCATTTCCCCCAGAAATCTGCCTTGCAGCCAGCTGCCCCTTCCAAGCTCATAGCCAAACCTCTGCAAAGTCACCCCAGCTAGGGAGAAGCAGAAATCCTGGCAGGGAATCCAAAGGAAGAGGGGCCTCCGCCTTGTCCCTGGGTTGGAGTGCTGTGTACCTTGCTGACCTTGGCCTTCAGAGACCACAGACCTGAGCTGGAGCCTGGGACCCCCACCCCACAGATGAGGTCCTTGTCTGAAAGCCTATGGCTACCAGGAGGCTCCAGGCTGGAGAAGGGCTGCTTAGGAGTCCTGATCCCAAAAGATCCCACAGGCGGAATCCCCAGAAACAAAGACCCAAGAGGCGGCCTAAGGACCCACAGACTCCGAGAGGTCCCACAGAAGGGTTGTCCAGATACAGAATAAAACTTGCTGGCATCAGGGGGGCTTCAGGCCCTAAGACCTCATTGAGGGCACCCCAGACGCAAAGACCCCCATGGAGGGAGGCCACAGACCCAGAGCCCCTCAGAGGGGCCCAGACAGAGATCCTCCCCAAACCAAATTTGTGGGAGCAGCGCTCCTCCACACTGACCTGGCCCTGAGGGGCTCTTCCCCAAGCTGAGCTGCCGAAGCCGCCTCTGGTGGGCCCGCCCCCCACAGTGCACCTGGGCCTGGGCCGCCGAGTTCAGCTGGATGTTGCAGACATCGCAGAGTGTGTACGATGGCCGCTTTCTTTCTCGCTTGGGCTTAGGTGGTTCTGGGGGCCGAGGGGGGCACTCAGCAGCTCCAGATACGGGGGGCTCCTTCTCAGCCGGTGGGGGTGGGCTCAGCGGCCGCTTCATACCTGAGTGGATAGAGAGGGAGACGAATGAACGCCAAATGGTTGTGAATACTTTAGAGGGAGCAGGAGGGGCTCAAGACCGGGAGACGCAGAGCTCTGTATCCTCTGTATCCCTCTGAAATGCCCCAGCCTGAGGATGATGGAAGGGTGCATAATGGAGTCTATTTCAAGCAAAGCAGCATTAAAACTTGGGACTCTTGGAGGTGGCTCACACCTGTAATCCCAGCACTTTGGGAGGCTGAGGTGGGTGGATCACCTGAGGTCAGGAGTTGGAGAACGGCCTGACCAACATGGTGAAACCCCATCTCTACTAAAAGTACATAATTAGCTGGGCGTGCTGGCACATGCCTGTAATCCCAGCTACTCCGGAGGCTTATGCAGGAGAATCATTTGAACCCCGGAGGCGGAGGTTGCAGTGAGCCAAGATCGGGCGTCATTGCACTCCAGCCTGCACAACAAGAGCAAAACTCCGGTTCAGAAACAAACAACAACAACAACAACAACAAACTTGGGACTTTCTGGAAGGGTGTCCAACATGTCTACACACGGGGAGGCCAAGACACCTGGGGATTCAGAACATAGCTGCAGAACATAGCTCAGAGAGGGCTGCAGAACATAGCTCAGAGAGGGCTGCAGAACATAGCTCAGAGAGGGCTGCAGAACATAGCTCAGAGAGGGCTGCAGAACATAGCTCAGAGAGGGCTGCAGAACATAGCTCAGAGAGGGCTGCAGAACATAGCTCAGAGAGGGCTGCAGAACGTAGCTCAGAAAGGGGGACTGGGGTCTTGAAGGAAAGGTGGGCACTGAGGGAGAGGCAGCGGCAAGGCCAGCTGAGTCACATTTGAGGAAGCGAGAGTCCTGTTCTCAGCTCCACAGCAAGCGCTGGCAATCCTGTGACAGCCAGGCATGTGGTGCTTACTGGAGACGCAGCAACCACCAGACAAAAACACAACCTTCCTTTGCCCTGCACCCAGCAGGGTGACATTCACAAATGGTGACAGTGTGTGAAGCCATCCCAACCCCTGCTCCACGTGGCTCCAGATGCCCCCTGCTGTCTTGGCTACTGAGGCCAAGGCAACAGTTGGTGGTTTGGGTAGAGACCTGAGCTCTGCCGCCTGGGTCTGCTAAACACAGCGCCCCCCTGGCCCCCGGCCCGCCTCCGCCCCACCCCGCAACGTGCGCGCAGACACACACATGCAAACGCACACGCACACACTTTTTCTCTCTCTCTCTCCTGGACCCTCAAGTCCAGGTCCCCATCTCCCATAGACAGTCTTTCCTTTCCAAGTCACTTCTCTGAAACTTGCCCTGCCTGACTTGTCTGCCTCTAACGATTTCTATTCTGGGGCTGCTCAGTGAATGCTGCCTTCTCTCAGAAATCTGCGCACATGCTTCCTGCCACTGCCTCAGATGGGGGCTTCCTTTTTTTTTTTTTTTTTGAGACAGAGTCTCACACTGTCACCCAGGCTGGAGTACTGTGGCGCGATCTCGGCTCACTGCACTCTCCGCCTCCCAGGTGCAAGTGATTCTCCTGCCTCAGCCTCCTGAGTAGCTGGGACTACAGGCACATGCCACCACGCCCGGCTAATTTTTGAATTTTTAGTGGAGACGGGGTTTCACAATGTTGGCCAGGATGGTCTCAGTCTCTTGACTTCGTGATGTGCCCACCTCGGCCTCCCAAAGTGCTGGGGTTACAGGTGTGAGCCACCGGTGCCTGGCCAATCAGCTGTTATTAATACATAGTGTGTCTGTCTCTTATAGCTTGTGAGTGAAGTCTGTCACCCCGTGTGTCTGTCATGATGTACCTGGGTCACTGCAAATGTCTGTATTACCCCATTGTTTGTTGAGGTGAATCTGTGTCACTTACCCTGTGTGCATGTCACAGTGTAGCTGTGCCATGGTGTGGGTGTCGTGCCCAGACCATGAAATGAGATTGTCACTGAACATCTGAGACTGTGTGATACGGGTTGAGTTGTGTCCCCCCAAAATTTAATATGTTGACATCCTAATCCCCAGCACTTCAGAATACGACCGTATTTGGAAATAGGGTCATTGCAGATGCTATTAAGATGAGGCCAGACTAGTATAGGGTGGGCCCCTAAACCAATATACATGACTAGTGTCCTTATAAAAAGGTGAAATTGAGGGGTGCAGTGTCTCACGCCTGTAATCCCAGCACTTTGGGAGGCCGAGGCGGGTAAATCATGAGGTCAGGAGTTCAAGACCAGCCTGGCCAACATGGTGAAACCCTGTCTCCACTAAAAATACGAAAAAATTAGCCGGGCATGGTGGTGGGCGCTTGTAATCCCAGGTACTCAGGAGGCTGAGGCAAGAGAATTGCTTGAACCTGGGAGGTGGAGGTTGCAGTGAGCCGAGATTGTGCCACTGTACTCCAGCCTGGGTGACAGAGCGAGACTCTGACTCAGAAAAAAAAAAAAAAGGCAGGGTCTTGCTCTGTCACCCAGGCTGAAGTGGAGCAGTGTGATCATAGCTCACTGTTACCTCAAACACTTGGGCTCAATAGATCCTCCAGCCTCGGGCTCCCAAAGTGCTGGGATCACAGGTATGAGCCACCACACCCAGCCTTGCTGACACATATTGATCTTGGACTTTGAGGATCCAGAACTGAGACAATAAACTTCTATTGTTTAAGTGCCACCCAGCCTGTGGCACTTTGTTATGGGAGCCCTAGCAAATTAACGTGCCATAGATCTGACCCTGGTGTGGTCATAAATGCTTGGTGATTTGAGGTTCCAAACCCTGCTGCTACGTGTTGTGGCTGGGCGGCAGTCCCAGAGATAGCCTCCAGGTGGCGCAGCAAACATCCAGTGGGAAGGTAGGTGAAGACTCCGTCCGTACCCCCTGGGCAGGACAGACCCCAGCCCCTACACTCAAGAGTCAATGCAGCTGTCTCCGGGAGCCACACCACGGGTCTAGGGCACAGCTCTTCCCACAGAGGGCACACTGGAGGTCACTGCCATTGTGAGAGGGCCCTCATTGCTGCATGGAGCCCCCCACTAATATTTTTCACCTTCTCACCTCTAGATGGAGGTCATCACAGTGACTCCCCTGCCTCTCCATGTCCTCCCCAACTCTCCCCGCAGGAGGAGGCAGGAAGGAGGTCTTAGGCGCAAGTGTTGGTCGGGGGAGAGGTCCCATTCCCTGGGTGGAGGCTTCAGAGGAATGAGATTTTCCTGGCCATGCCAAGGAGAGCTGCCTGCCCCGCCAGCATGGGGACAAGGGTATTTTGAAATCTCAGTGCAATTTATGACAGGCGGGGCGGGGACATGGCCCAAGAGAGCAAATATCTGCCACACAGCTGATTAAACCTCTGTGATATATAGCCTCTGGGCTCACGGGGCCGCCTGGATTCCAGGCTAATTGTGTTTCCCCCAGCCAGGCTGCTGGGCCTGCTGCAGCCTGCCCTGCCTGACCCAGCCTTCCCAGCTGTCCCCTTAGGAGCCACCCTGCCCCAGCTAAGCTAGGGGAGCCCAGTCATAAAGTGTGGAGAGGTGGACAGTGACGGGAGCACACAGGTCTGCCTAACCCTGCCCTGAGCATCGACAGCTCAGCATCCCCAACCCTGGCCCCTACTCAGAGCCAGCATGACCCACCCTAGCAGGACTTACACTTAGACAGGGCCTAGTCCACATGCTGCCTTAAGCAGATGAGGAAACTGAGTCCCAGAGCAGGGCAGTGGACTTGCTTCAAAGCAAATGGAAAGACGATGCAAGAGCTGATTATAGAGGCTTCCCTGTCTTTCTCTTCACCTCCCAGCTGCTTACGTCACCTCTTCTTTATGAAATAACAACCCCATTTATTGAGGGCTTACTGTGGGCCAGGTGCTTGACAAAAAGGGTCTTTTTTCTTTTTGCGAGGGGATGGGGTTTGACTGTGTTGCCCAGGCTTCAGGCTGGCCTCAAACTCATAGGGCTCAAGTGAACCTCCTGCCCCAGCCTCCCAAGTAGCTGAGATTACCGGCATGCGCCACCATGCCCAGGCAGGATCTCTCTTAAACTTCACAATTCCATGAGATAAGCCCCATTATTAACCTGTTATCCCAGCGCATAGATTAGAGAACAGGGTTTGGGAGGTTCTGTGGCTGGACCTGGACCTATACTTGTCTGACTCAAAGCCCAAGTCCTTACCCACTCCCCCATCCCACCTCTCCTTAAAGCCTGCCAAGCCCTGACCTGAACTGATGGTTAGGGAGGGGGCCACAGATTGAGAGAAGGGCTTTGGGGAGGGGCAGGGCTGTGCAGCCCCTATCAGGCCCAGTGCCTGGCAGAGAAGGGCTACACCCTGGGTAGAAAGAGTCAAAGAGGTGGGGAGGAAGGACAACGGGAAAGCAGAGAAAAAGAGCGTGTATGTACCCATCCGTCTGTCTGTCTCTCTGGGATTTTTATAGGAAGCTGGCTAAATCTCCCTCTGTTCCCTGTCTTCCCTGAGAGATGGGCTGAGGCCGCTGCAGAGAGGGCAGGGGGTGGGCCCTGGCAGGGAGCCACCCATTTGGAGGCAGGCTCACACCACCTGCGCTGGAGAGCTGTGTAGCCCAGGTTCTGTCTGTCTGTCTGCCTGTGTGTCTGTCAATGTGGAGCTGGGGGGTGGGGTGGGGGGAGCACTCAGGCAGGGCTCTAGGGTCCCATCTCCACCACTTCTGGCTGAGTGACAAGTGCATGTGAAGTCCCTGGGTTTCCACGGGGTCCTTGGCCACCATGAGGTGATGAGATTCCCTGCCTGTCCATCCAGAGAGGGCTCAATGAAGGGGACTGTGGAGGCCAGAAAACAGGCAGCAGATGGTTGTTTCTGCTGCAGCCTGGGAAAGGAGTCCTCCAGAAATGCCTGCTTCTCCTAAAGAGGCATTCGGAGAGGAAGGTTCGAGGCCTGTCCCCAGCCTTTGGCAGAGCATGACAGGCTCCGTCCTCAAACCCTTAACAAGCCCAGTTACCCTCTGGCATTTTCCTCCATGTCAGCCAACAGCCACCTTCCCGCCTCCCCAGCCTACTTCCCAGACCGGGCCAGGCTGGCTGGCCAGCCAAACTTGGGCCAGACCCTGCCTCGCTGGGCTTTGGTTTCCTGTCTTTAAAGAGAGGGAGCCAGGTATGGTGGCTCATGCCTGTAATCCCAGCACTTTGGGAGGCCAAAGAGGGTGGATCACCTGAGGTTGGGAGTTCCAGACCAGCCTCACCAACATGGTGAAACCGCATCTCTACTAAAGATACAAAAATTAGCCAGCGTGGTCGCAAGCGCCTGTAATCCCAACTACTGGGGAGGCTGAGGCGAGAGAATTACTTGAACCCAGGAGGCGGAGGTTGCAGTGAGCCGAGATCGTGCCACTGCACTCCCGCCCCAGCGACAGTGAGACTCCGTCTCAAAAAAAATAAATAAATAAGTGAAAAATAATAGGCTGGATGCAGTGGCTCATGCCTGTAATCCCAGCACTTTGGGAGGCCGAGGCAGGTGGATCACCTGAGGTCAGGAGTTTGAGACCAGTCTGGCAAACATAGCAAAACCCCATCTCTCCTAAAGCTACAAAAATTAGCTGGGTGTGGTGGCAGGTGCTTGTGATCCCAGCTACTCAGGAGGCTGAGGCAAAAGAATCGCTTGAACCCAGGAGGCGGAGGTTGCAGTCAGCTGAGATTGTGCCACCGCACTCCAGCCTGTGCGACAGAGCAAGATTCCATATCCAAAAAATAAAAAATAAAATAAAATAAGAGAGGGGACTGGGCGCCTAGGTCCTTTGCAGGCTGAATTGCAGTGGCCACACAGAGCAGCTGCTGCTAAGGTGGAAGGCAGTGGAGGCCAAGGTATATGATTCTGCCTTAGCCTGGGAGAAAGGCAGGGTGGGTACGCCTGGTGGCAAACGCCTGTTACCCCTGGGACACAACAGAAAGAATGCTTACATGAATCCTCAGAACAATCCTGCGAGGTTTGACACATGAGGCAACTGAGGCTCAGCATCACAAAGAGAGGCAAGTAGGTAGGGAAAGGTCTCCTCCATTCTATGAGGCAAGGGCAGGGGGTGAGGACCCTGGCAGCCCCCATCCCATTCATGGGGTCACAGGCAGGAGTGTGGGATCCTGGCCCTCCCCACCAGCCCAGCTGCAGAGAGAAGCACCTGGAGGAAGAGAAACCTCATCTGTTCCTGTCCTGCAAGCACTCCTGGGCCTGGGTAGCCACTGAATGTCCCTGAGGGGCCATCACTGAGCATTTTGGCTTCTCCACCCTGCCACCTCCCCACTGCCCTCTCCCAGCACTGAAAGAGAGGAAGGGGAAACAGACCTGTTTAGTGGTGTGGCCACCACAGAGTGGCACCCATCCCACCTATTCCATGGGCCCAGGGAGCTGGGGTCACCCAGGGCCACACCCTGAGATCCCCTCAGAGGATCCAGAGGAGTCGAGTGACCTGTGCCAGCCCCCAGCACATACAACCCTGCTTTGCCAGAACAGGAGGCCCGGGGGCTAGGCAACAGCTGGTCCAGGTGCCAGGTGAGGGGTTCCGCTGGACACACCCAAGGCAGCCATGTCTGTCTTCCCATCTGAAGTGGTGACAAAGGAAGCCCGTCACCTTCCCCTGGGGACTTCTGCGTGCTGGGGATTTCAGGAGTGAGCTGCTGAAAGCCAACCCTCCAGCTCCAAAGAAGGGAGAGAGGGCACAGGAGGTGAAGGAGCAGGATGGTCCAGAGGTGAGGTCACTGTCCCCCACTGCCTCCCCTCCCTTGGTCTGCTCTGTCCTCACCCCCAGTTGTCTGCATCCTCCAGAGGGCCTCAGTCCTCCTGACACCTCCAAAGACAGGGGCTGGCTCTGCTGGCCACTGAGACTCCCCCAAAGACCCCTCCCCTCAGGAAGGAAGTCCTTCTTGCTGTCTAACCTGCATCTCTCCTTGCAGGGTCCACAGTGGCAACACAGAGCAACTGCCTCTAAGGTGGGGTGGTTGTCTCCGTACCCCCTGTCCTTGCCTCTGCTGCCAGGCAAATCCCAGGAAATCTGACCTGTTGCCCTGATCACACTCAGCAGGCAGAGGAGACCCACCTGCCACATGCCCCCTCCTAGGAGCACCAGGGCTCAGGATCCTGACACAGCCGGGGTTTATCTCCTGCCTGCTCTCCCTGCCCAATCCCATAGGACCCAGAAGGGGAGCTCCCTCAAACCCCACTCCCTGCCTCCCATTAGTCACCACGTCCAAGTCAGGGCAGGGGCCTGAGTCCTGGAAGCCAGAAGGAGGAGGGTTGAGAGTTGGGAGCTCCTGGGACTGTTCCTGAGTTGTGGGTGGGGGCAGAGTGCTCTGGCCAGGGGCTCCCCCTATACTCCTTGCTGAATATGAGACATTCTGCACGTTGGGGGCAGGAAGGGGCGGGCCAGGAAGGCCTCCAATGACCGTGAATGAGATGGAGGGTGGGGGAACAGGATTACTCTTTGCACCCAGCAAAAGATCATTGTTGCTCTTCCCTCCCCCACCCCTTCCCTTCTATTCCATCTCAGTGTTGATAGGGGTGGATCAACTTTTGGATTCTCTAAACTTCTTAAGAAAAGTCGGTGGGTTATTTGGTCGAGCCCCCTGTCTCCGGAGAACGGTCCCGTCCTCAGGGTGGGTGGAAGTAGAGAGGAAGTCTCATCCTCTCTCCCTCCCTCCCCCTAATGGGAGCTGGAAGTCCTTCTTGCCATCACCCTTGCTGTCCTCCTCGCAACCTCAGTTTCCGGTTAAGTTGCGGTTCTCTCCCGGTCACCAGGCGAACAAGGTCCCCGCCGCTGCCCCCAGCCCTGCAGAGCCACCTACGTGCTGAGCACGCGGCGGGCCCCCTCCCGCCGGCTCTGTGATGGGCGGCGGGGAGTGAGGGCCCGAGTCCGGCGCCCGCGCCTACCTGGAGAGCGCTCCGGACAAACCTGGCCGCGTCCAGCCTCTCGCGGCCACCCGGGGCGGTCCTGAGTCGCAGCTCCCGGCCCCGCGCGTCCCGGGACAGCCGCCGCGTCTCCGAGCCCGCCCCCGGGCGGCCTGACGGGAGCAGGTGCCAGGAGCCGCGCCGCCCCGGCCAGCCCAGGAGAGCCTTGGCGGGAGAGGGGCTCAGCGGTGGGGCTCCCCGGGTGAGAGGAAGAGAGGGGAGATTCGGAGGCCCTCCTGGCTGAAGAGCTGGGCCCACGGGTGAGTATCCCGCCCACCCCTGGCTGACCAGGCCCAGTGTACCTGAGGGCTCCCCAGGGATCCCAGAGCTCAGGGAAGGGGACCCCAAACTGGCTGCCTTCCCCCACCCCCTGCCAGCACCCCCTTCTGCCCCCGGCTGCTACCTCCGGCAAGCTGGCCCCTCTTTTGGGAGGAAACTCAGGGAGTGGGAGGAAGTTGACATTCATGGACCACCTGCTGGGTGCCAGGGGGATCACATTCAAACCTCAGAATCACTCTGCCCAGAGCGGTGCAGTTCCCCATTTTACAGACCAGGAAATGAAAGACTGGGGACCTAAGTGAGCGCAGTGGCTCACGCCTGTAATCCCAGCACTTTGGGAGGTCGAGGCGGGCGGATCACTTGAGGTCAGGAGTTCGAGACCAGCGTGGCCAACATGGTGAAACCCTGACTCTACTAGAAATACAAAAATTAGCCGGGGGTAGTGGCATGCCTGTAATCCCAGCTACTCAGGAGGCTGAGGTGGGAGAATCGCTTGAACCTGGGAAGTGGAGGTTGCAGTGAGCCAGAATCACCCCATTGCACTCCAGCCTGGGCAAGAAAAGTGAAACTTCGTCTCAAAATAAATAAATAAATGAATAAATAAATAAATAGCATAAAAAAAGATTGTGGACCTTAAGTAACTGGTCCAAAGTCACACAGGAAGTGGGCACCAAATGGGAGACTCCAGGCTGCTCCAAGGCACTGTCTCTGGAGGTCCCAGCCAGAGCCTGCTGCAGAGACTTCACCAGTGTGTGTGGCTGGGAGTCCTTTCTGATTCCTCCCAGGGGATCGGAGCACAGGGTTCAGCACACAGTGGGCACACACAGGAGCACAGAGCCAACCAGGGAGAGCAGGAGGCAGGGGCTGGTGACATGACCTCCAAGAACACTCTCACCATTCTGTTATTGGAGAAGCAGTAACAGAGCAAGAGAGCAAGAAAGAGCCAAGGAAAGTGGACAGAGAGGGCTCTTGCAGCCAAAGAAGAAGTGGCGGTACCGCTCACCTGCCTGGCACTGGGGCAAGCCTCCTGGGGACCAGGCCACGGAGAGAGGAGGCCCCATGGTGGGAGCCTCAGGGACGCCTCACCCACGGTGCCACCAAGTCTCCCAGCACTTCCTGGTCCACCCATCCACCAACTCACCACTGCCTTGGGCCTTGCCCTTGCTGCCCCCTCAGCCAGGAACATCCTCCCGACATTCACAGAGATATCTCCTTGTTACTCAGGCCCCAGCTCAAATGTTACCTCCCCAGGACCCTCTTTCCCCAGCTTCATCACTCCTTGTCTCAGACCGAGTTTACCACCCTCTTAGTGTATCTCCCAGGTTGTAATTCTTTTGTTTGGATCCTGACCTGTCTCCCCCATGAGGGCAGGACCTTTATTTCCCAGCTATCCACAACACCAGTGCAAAGCTTATTGCATGCCTAATAAATGCTCAATAAATAGTTGTTGAATGAATAATAAATGCATTTCCACTTTTAAGGTAAAGTCACATTAAACTGTACATTTTAAATGGGGGAATTGTATGGTATGCAATTATATTTCAATAAAGCAGTTACTAATTTTTTTTTTTTTTTTTGAGACGGAGTCTCACTCTATCAGCTGGGCTGGAGTGCAATGGTGCAATCTCAGCTCACTGCAACCTCTGTCTCCCAGGTTCAAGCGATTCTCCTGCCTCAGTCTCCCAAGTAGCTGGGACTACAGGCGCATGCTACCAGGCTAGCCTAATTTTTGTATTTTTAGTAGAGACGGGGCTTCACCATGTTGACTAGGATGGTCTTGATCTCCTGACCTCAATATCCACCCGCCTCAGCCTCCCAAAGTGCTGGGATTACAGGCGTGAGCCACCTCGCCTGGTCAAAGATGTTTTTAAAAAGTAAATCCAAGGTGGGGAGGACAGTCATGGTACACCATGTGTACCTCACTATCCCACAGCACACGCATCCTCTAACTTAATCTAGTCACACTGCTCTCCATCACAGTCCACATCCTGTGGCTGTCCATGGAGAACTGCAGTTGTTCAGACTTGGAAGGGATCTTAGAGGTCATCCTGTCCCTTTTGTAGCAGCTTTGACAAGGTATCCTCTGTCCTCTGCTTGAACATGCCAGTGACGGGGAGATCACTGCCTAACAAGAAGGCCCATTCCATATGCTAACGTTCATGGGATGGGGGGTTGGAACCTGTTTCCCTATAATGCTTGCGTACTGGTCCTAGATCTGCTGCCTGGTAACACAGAAAACGTGCACTCCACCTTCCACAGCCAGAGAAACACAGCAGGCAGCTTCTTCCTAAAGGGGCTCTTCTCCCAGCTAAAGAGACCCATTTGCCTCGGCTATTCTTCCCCTGACATGGCCACCTCCTCCAGGAAGCCTTTGAATATGTGCCTCCCCCTTGTATGTGCTCCCAGGGCACCTTTCATGAGACCCTAACACTGCCCTTATCACACTGTATTAATTAAACTGTCTCTCCCAAACCCTGCTTTGGTTACCCGTCTATACTGAGGGCTCCTCCCCCAGGGTAGTTCTGGGCCTTCTTTCATTTCCTTTGCCTGGTACCTTGCATGGTGACCAACTGACCTGATCTAAACCACTTAATTAAAAATGTTGAATAGGCCGGGCGTGGTGGCTCACGCCTCTAATCCCAGCACTTTGGGAGGCCGAGGCAGGCGGATCACAAGGTCAGGAGATCGAGACCACGGTGAAACCCCGTCTCTACTAAAAATACAAAAAAAAAGCCGGGCGCCGTGGCGGGCGCCTGTAGTCCCAGCTACTCCGGAGGCTGAGACAGGAGAATCGCGGGAACCCGGGAGGTGGAGCTTGCAGTGAGCCGAGATAGCACCACTGCACTCCAGTGCAGAGCGAGACTCTGTCTCAAAAAAAAAAAAAAAAAGTTGAATAAATGGTTTCCAGGTGTTTGGTTATCCCAGTTACATTCCTCTAAACTCTTTTAGGCTTTTGGTATCCTCCTTAGAACAGAAAAAGGGACAGCACAACCTCCCCCAATCTCTGCCCTCCTCTATGAATGCCACCCGTCCCTCAGCTTTTTTTCAGCCTTGAACTAGCTCCACATAGAACTGAGGGTCCTTGAAACCCCCAGATCTATTTTCACATGATGCACTGGTGAGTTCAGCCTCCCTATCCCAGCCCCCGAGTGAGTGGTGGTTTCCTGCACTGGGAGGCCCAGACCGTATGTTTGGGCTTGCTGGCTCTCCCATTCTGCTCAGCCTGTTGAGATCATTCAGCAGGACCACAGGTGCCAGCTTAGTGCCACCCACAAAGACGTGGCTTCACCTAGATACCTAGGAATAACACACCCCTAAACTCCAACCCCGCACGCAGGCAAAACACTGCCATCTACTGTGGGCCTTCTGTATGCCAGATCCTTCCCATGCCCTTTCCCACTCATTTCGTCCCCCACCAACCCTGAAAGGTCACTACTACTCTCCTGATTTTGAAGATAAAGAGGTGGAGGCTCTGGCTGGGCGCCGTGGCTCACGCCTGTAATCCCAGCACTTTGGGAGGATGAGGCGGGTGGATCACGAGGTCAGGAGATCGAGACCATCCTGGCTAACACAGTGAAACCCCATCTCTACTAAAAATACAAAAAATTAGCCAGGCATGGTGGCGGGCGCCTGTAGTCCCAGCTACTCAGGAGGCTGAGGTAGGAGAATGATGTGAACCCGGGAGGCGGAGCTTGCAGTGAGCCAAGATCACACCACTGCATTCCAGTCTGGGCAACAAAGCGAGACTCTGTCTCAAAAAAAATAAAATAAAATAAAATAAAGAGGGGGAGGCTCTGAGAAGTTAACTTACCTGCCCAAGGTCACACAGCTAGAAAGGGCAGAGTAGATTTGAACGCCATTGGATGACTCCAAAGTCTAGGCTGTCTCTTTCCTTTATACCATGGTGCCTCTAAAGGCCTTATCCCAATATGCCCAGTAACTTTTTTCCTACCAAGTTGGGGTGAAGAGGAAGAACAAATGGAAAAGCTCTTCCTGCTAATGGAGAGCTGAGGGTGCCAGGCGGTGCTGGCCCTCCATGGTCCACCTTCCACTTGCCCAGTGAGGGATTCAGGCCCCTTAAATGTTGCCTTCCCCACTCCAGAAAATGACGCTTAGTCTAAATAAAGCCTCTGAGTCTCCAGTTTGACCATTCCAGCTCTCACTACTGGCCAGTCTCATCCACTGTCTCCTCTTCCTCTGTTTTGTCTGTGGATGACTCTTCAGGCTAGAACAGTGCCTGGCACACAGAAAGTAACCAAGACATATTTCTGGATTTGAGGAATGAAACGACTCTCACTGTAGGTGCATTGGGAATGCTTCGGGCACCTTGAGGCACCTTTGGTCACCTTCGGGCACCAAAAGAGAAATGCATCAGGCAGCTTGCTCTGGCTGTGTGAGTTTAGGCAAGTTACTTCCTGTCTCTGAGCTTCAGTTTCCTTATCTCTAAAACAGGGCAATTAATAGGTAACAGTGTAGAGGATGATGTGACATCATGCCTGCAAAGTACCCCATGTAACATGTGCCCAACTAATAATAGGAGCATCATTAATTAGGTGTTGCTGGTCCCGGCTTTAGAGAGAGGGACATTGAGGCTCAGAGACGTGAAGGGACTTATGCAACCCTCAACATTACACAGCTTGGAAGAGGCCCACACAGAGCAGGAGCTGATGGGCCTGGATTTAAGGCTGTGCCTATTTCTTCTCCTGGGGCCTTTCCCAAATGTTTGATAAATACAATTTCTACTACAAAGATAAGAGGTAGTTAAAATAATTGTTCATAATAATAACACTAAGGGTCCCCAGCTGAAGCAAAGCCTGCAGCAAAGGGGCTCAGGCAAGGAGCAGAGACCCCGGCCCAGCCAGCAGCTTCCCTGCTCGGCCCACAGCCCAGACTGGGGCTAGGACGGGTGGCGTCATTCTGGGCTCCTGGGCTCTAGGAGGGTGGGAGAGGCCACAGCAGTGGGTAGGCCTGCCCCACCCCACTCATCACGGGTCCTTTCTGCTCCCACTGAAAGGGCAGACTCTCTAGTCACTTGAACAAGTCCACTGTGACCCCTCCCCCCACGTTTTGCCTCTTAAAATAGCCCAGAGCCACCATGTGCCCAGGGCGGCTCCCCACTGGTTGCAAATCCCCCTGAAATCAAATCCCCATCCTGCCCCAAGCAGGACGGCACCACCTCCTGCCACCGCTGGGCTCCAGCGCCGGCCGGGCTCCCCCAGTGGAAACCGGGACAGTTGTCCTTCACAGTGACCGGGACATAAATCCCCAAATAATGAGACAGGCGCTGGGAACACAGAACCAGACGCGGTGCTAATTGGTTTGCTTCTGGGCAGAGATGATGTGGAGACAACAGTAACAGGCCTCAGTTTCCCTGGCGGTGTATTGGGGTGGGGGATGTGAGGGCCGGGGATTCCCGGCTGAGCTGATTTTCTACGCCTTCTGACTGGCCTCACAACCTGCTAACCAGCCGCATTTTTTAGGATATTAAATTCCCAGATGTAAAAGAAAAGGGCTGGGGTCTCCTGGTCCAGGTCCTGAGTTAGGAAGCCTAGAATCTCTACCATGATCCAGAAACACCTTCTTTCCATTAATAAAAAAAAAAAAAAAAAAAAAATCAACCAAGACTCAGATCCTTCCCAGTATGCATGGGGATTGGGGGAACAGGAAGGCGAGGAACCCAGTGCAACCTCCCTGCTCCTCATGTGAGGTTGGTTATGGATTCTTGGACAAGCCCAAGGTCCTCAGTTTTCAGTAATCAGGATGAGATTATCACATTAAACTTTCAAAGTCTTTGCTCAAAAAGCAGCAGCAGCAGCTGACACCCTTGACTCCCCCGACTTTCCCCACTGTCACCTTCTCCTGGACCATGACCAGATGAGCTCCAGATACAGGCCACGTGGAGGCTCCACTGCGCTGGGGCAGAGGCAGGAGCATGGACAGGATGATCTCTCTGGGGGTGGCCTCGGGGTTGTGGTAAGATGGAAGCGGGAGGAGGCTGGGGAGAGAGGTGAGCATGTGTGTCTGCGGATGTGATTTGGAGGGACTGCGGGGAACTGGAGTAACTTGAAGTTAGGCAAACGTGTTCACTGTTTATGTTGCAACTCCACCACGAACCGTGTGACTGGGAACTCGTCCCTTCTCTCCACATCTTAGTTTCCTTATCTGTAAAATGGAGATAATGGTAGCAACAATGCCTAATAATAACTCCCCTGACTCAAGGCTGATGTCTGAGAAGATTAAATTAGATAACATAGAATATACTAGCCAGGTACGGTGGCTCATGCCTGTAATCTCGGCACCTTGGAAGGACCAGGTGGGTGGATTGCTTGAGCCCAGGAGTTCGAGATCAGCTTGAGAAACATGGCAAAACCCTGTCTCACAAAACACACACACACACACACACACACACAAAATCAAAAAACGAAACAAAAAATATACATATATATGATCAAAAATTAGCTGGGCATGGTGGTGCATGCCTATAATCCCAACTACAGGGGAAGACTGAAGCGGGAGATTGAGGCTGCAGTGAGCCATGATCATGCCACTGCACTCCAACCTGGGTGAGTGAGACTCTGACTCAAAAAAAGTAAATAAATAAATAAATAACTGACCAGGCACACTGGCTCATGCCTGTAATCCCAGCACTTTGGGAGGCTGAGGCAGGAAGATCACTTGAGGCCAGGAGTTTGAGACTCTATCTTTACCAAAAAAAAAAAACAAAACCCCAAATTAGTCGAGCACGGTGGTATATGCCTTTAGTCCCAGCTACCCAGGAGGCTAGGGCAGGAGGATCGTCTGGGCCCAGGAGTTGAAGACCCCAGTGAGCTATGATTGTGATACTGCACTCCAGCCTGGGTAAAAGAGCAAGACTGTCTTCCCCCATCACCCCCCAAAAAAGAAAGAAGGAAAATGCCCTAGAAATAGTAAAAGCCCATTGCGACGTGAGGGATGATGTCATTAGTTACAGCAGGAGGGATGGTGATAAGACCACAGAAAGAACTTCCTCACAGCTGTGCACTGGAAACTAATGGAGCAAAAAAAAAAAAAAAAAAAAAGACAAACAGGCTTGGGCAGAATGCCAAAGACCTCACCAATGATTCACTCTCTCAACCCAGGGTGCCCATTCCCATGTCCAGGCTCCCCTCCTGCCCATCATCTTGCCTCCCAAGGCTGCCAGGCAGCCCCCAATTTTTCCCAGCCCAGAGCACTATTCAGCTTGTATTTGTTGCCAACACAACGGAAATTATTTCAACCTCCTCACCCAGCTTGGCAGAGCTACCTGGGGTGTGTAGGAGAGGCCAGAGCTATAAGAAAGGAGGCTGGAAATTGGGGTGTCCAATAGCAGGGGTGGCCCCCTCTCCAGAATATTAGCTACAATTGCAGCATTCTAGAAGGCAGTCAGCTTCCTGGGAGGACAGCCTTATACTGCCCCATGGAAAGGAAGGGAAAGCCTGAGGATCCAGGGGTCCTCACGGGGACCTTGGCCACCTTTCCTCTTACTTTAAAGAGCTGCATTCAGAAGGTGTTGGGAAGGAAAGGCCCTGACTACCGGCCAGGTTCAATACCGAGGAAATTAAGGTCTGTAAGTCTCCCTGACCCTCCCTTCATTTCCTGAAGCTTTTATTTAGTTTGTCCAGCAGGATCCTCCCACCCCAGCCCACTGACTCAGGCTTTGGAGTTCTCTTCTCCTCCTCAATATGAGAAACTAATCCTAACCCATCCTAACCTCACAAGGATGGAGGCAGACTGGGGATGACTCCAAGACTCCAGGGTCACCTGGGGTGGGGAAGGGAGAGCCTCCAAGTCCATTGGCTGAGGGAGACGGTGGGGTATCCATGGTCCACCTTGTTGGCCAGGGAGCAGCTGTTGACCACATCAAAGTCCTCCTCTCAAATCAGTCTGGTGGGTGGAGGCACACAGCTGTTGCAGGCCACGAAGAAGGAGGCCTTTCAAAACCAGCTGAGAGGTTCCAAGAAACGCCCTGAGGACAGGCTGTGTCAACATGTCCTGCGCCCCCCAGGCCCACTAGTGCAGCTTCCAAGCAGCTTCCTGCAGCAGGGCTGCTCAGAGGCCTTGGCTGGAAGGCAGGGCAGGGTGGAGGACAGGGCCTGAGCTACAGGAGCCATCAGACCTTGGGCAAAGTCCTTACCTCTCTGATCTATAAAATGGACCCGGTTATATATATACCTCATGGGGTTGTTGGGAAAACCAAGAGGTGATAGAGGGATAGTGTCTCCCTTTGTGCCTGGCACAGAATAGGGGCTCAATAAATTCACTCAATAAACATTTACTGAACACCTACTATATGCCAGGCCATCCATTCTGTACCCTGGGAGCTAGCAGTGAATGCAAGTCCAAGGGGCCCTCATGGAACTTGCAGATCTGGGCTGGGGGAAGAAGGATGGGCATGGACAATAAGCAGATAAACACATGAATCAGGATGGACAAGAAGAGGAGAAATATCGCTCTTGTTCCATCCAGCTCACCTGCGGCCAGTTCAAAGTTACCTCTCTTGTTCCCTGAACGTCGCTGTATCCTGTTCTCTCCTTTTCTTTTTCTTTTCTTTTTTTTTTTTTTTTTTGAGACGGAGTCTTGCTTTGTCCCCCAGGCTGGAGTGCAGTGGTGCGATCTTGGCTCACTGCAAGCTCCGCCTCCTGGGTTCACGCCATTCTCCTGCCTCAGCCTCCCGAGTAGCTGGGACTACAGGCGCCTGCCACCACGCCCAGCTAATTTTTTTTGTATTTTGGTAGAGACGGGGTTTCACCGTGTTAGCCAGTATGGTCTCGATCTCCTGACCTCATGATCTGCCCGTCTTGGCCTCCCAAAGTGCTGGGATTACAGGCGTGAGCCACCGCGACCGGCCACCTTTTTTTTTTTTTTTGAGACGGAGTCTCGCTCTGTCACCCAGGCTGGAGTGCAGTGGCGGATCTCAGCTCACTGCAAGCCCCGCCTCCCAGGTTTACACCATTCTCCTGCCTCAGCCTCCGGAACAGCTGGGACTACAGGCGCCCGCCACCTCGCCCGGCTAGTTTTTTTTTTTTGTATTTTTTAGTGGAGACAGGGTTTCACCATGTTAGCCAGGATGGTCTCGATCTCCTGACCTTTTGATCCGCCCGTCTCGGACTCCCAAAGTGCTGGGATTACAGGCTTGAGCCACCAGGCCCAGCCTCCTTTGTTTTTTAAGATGCCCAGATTTCATATTGCTCAAACACACATGCTCTACAAACAATTTGTGCAGTTGATACAATCCCAGGGTCCTGAGGCGACATTCATCCTCCTCAATTTACGAAGAAGATGACGGGATTAAGAGATTAAAATAAAGACAGGCATAGGAAAACACAAGGGTATTGATTGGGGAAGTGATAAGTGTCCATGAAATCTTCACAATTTATGTTCAGAGATTACAGTAAACACAGGTGTAAGAAATTATAAAAGTAGGCCGGGCGCGGTGGCTCAAGCCTGTAATCCCAGCACTTTGGGAGGCCGAGACGGGCGGATCACGAGGTCAGGAGATCGAGACCATCCTGACTAACACGGTGAAACCCCGTCTCTACTAAAAAATACAAAAAACTAGCCAGGCGAGGTGGCGGGCGCCTGTAGTCCCAGCTACTCGGGAGGCTGAGGCAGGAGAATGGCGTAAACCCGGGAGGCGGAGCTTGCAGTGAGCTGAGATCCGGCCACTGCACTCCAGCCTGGGCGACAGAGCGAGACTCCGTCTCAAAAAAAAAAAAAAAAAAAAAAGAAATTATAAAAGTATTAATTTGGGGAACTAATAAATGTCCATGAAACCTTCACAATTTATATTCTTCTGCTGCGGCTTCAGTCGGTCCCTCCGTTGGGGGTCCCTGACTTCCCACAACAGACGAGGGCTTGCAGAAGACCAGTACTCAGGAGGGGTCCCTCTGAAGGGGCTCTGTCAGACCTGGCTGACCTGAGGGACAGGCCTGCCTGAGGGTTTTTGGCCACAACCACTCACAAGAATCACCTGAGCAGCCTTGGAAGATTCTGATGTCCAAGCTCCTCTCCAGGGATTTTTAAAAATTTTTTTGAGATGGGGTCTGACTCTGTCACCCAGGCTGGAATCCAGTGGTGTAATCTCAGCTCACTGAAACCTTCACTTCCGGGTTCAAGTCATTCTCCTGCCT
The DNA here is from genome assembly GCF_007565055.1 of Rhinopithecus roxellana. Classification (NCBI taxonomy): domain Eukaryota; kingdom Metazoa; phylum Chordata; class Mammalia; order Primates; family Cercopithecidae; genus Rhinopithecus; species Rhinopithecus roxellana. The sequence goes on along the minus strand of NC_044567.1, from coordinate 14,681,903 downwards.
CAGCCTCCAAGTAGCTGGGATTACAGGTGCCTGCCATCATACCCAGCTAATTTTTATATTTTTTAGTAGAGTAGGAGTTTCACAATGTTGACCAGGCTGTTCTCGAACTCCTGACCTCAGTGATCTGCTCTCCTCGGCCTTCCAAAGTGCTGGGATTACAGGCGTGAGCCACCAGGCCCGACCCCTTTCCAGAGATTTTGATGGAATACCAACCTTCTATTGAAGGAATACCAAATCTCTTCCAGCCTCCCCTGCTCCCACAACTGGGTCAAAGGTGGCAGGGTGGTGACTGGCTCCTCTAGATCCCTGCTCCACCCCCTGACCTGAGTCTCCAGTCCCAGGATTCCTCTTGTGGCATCCGGCTTCTCTCCCATCCACTTCTCTCTTGGCTTTGCCCTAACGGCCAGCTCTAGGACAGGAGACAGTGTACAATTATGTTCCCCCAGGCAAAGGTGCTCCAGGACACCCTCTCCATCCCCGCTAAAGAACCAGGTATCAGCCGGTGTGGCAGTTCATGCCTGTAATCCCAGCACTGTGGGAGGCTGAGGCAGGAGGATTGGTTGAGTCTAGGAGTTTGAGACCAGCCTGGGCAACATAGTGAGACCCTGTCTCTACAAAAAATACAAAAATTAGCCAGGCGAGACCAAGTGCAGTGGTCACACCTGTAATCCCAGCACTTTGGGAGGCCAAGGCTGGTGGATCACCTGAGGTCAAGAGTTCGAGACCAGCCTGTTCAACATGGTGAAGCCCCGTCTCTACTATAAATACAAAATTTAGCCGGGATGGTGGTGCATGCCTGTAATCCCAGCTACTTGGGAGGCTGAGACAGGAGAATCGCTTGAACCCGGGAGCTGGAGGTTGCAGTGAGCCAAGATTGCATCATTGAACTCTAGCATGGGCAACAGAATGAAACTCCTTCTCAAAAAAACCCCAAAAAAACAAAAAACAGTACCTCTTGAGAGACAAAGTGGCAAATGTAAGAAACCATGCCTGTTCATTTTTGCTTGCCAGCATAATTTCACAAAGCTCCTGACTCATGACAAAATGTTGGCTTTTTTTTTTTTTTTTTTTTTTTTTTTTTGAGACGGAGTCTCGCTCTGTCACCCAGACTGGAGTGCAGTGGTGCGATCTCAGCTCATTGCAAGCTCCGCCTCCCAGGTTCATGTCATTCTCCTGCCTCAGCCTCCCGAGTAGCTGGGATGACAGGAGCCAACCAACATGCCCCGCTAATTTTTTGTAGTTTTGGTAGAGACGGGGTTTCACCATGTTAGTCAGGATGGTCTCAATCTCCTGACCTTGAGATACATTCACCGCGGCCTCCCAAAGTGTTGGGATTACAGGCATGAGCCACCGTGCCTGGCCATAACAAAATGTTTTAAAAAACCAGTCACACTACAGGAGGTCTTTGTTTTCTGGTAACTGGCCCAAAAAACAAAGATTTTACATCTTACCAAGAAAATCCTGTGTTGTCTTTATTAAGTTTTTGATTACTTTAAAAAACTGAACTTTAAAAGAATTAAAATTTTTGCATTCATCTAACTTTTAAAGTCTTTTTTTTTTTTTGAAACAGAGTCTTGTTCCATCGCCCAGGCTGGAGTGCAATGGTGTGATCTCGGATCACTGCAAACTCTGCCTCCCAGGTTCAAGCGATTCTCCTGCCTCAGCCTCCCAAGTAGCTGGGATTACAGGCGTCCACCAACACACACGGGTGCTCATTTCTTACAACTCTACAACTGAAAACAATCAATCTTCCTGAAAAAAGCCTTCCTAGTTACCTGACACAATCAGCATTTGTCTTTTAAATACAACCAGGCAGCTGATTTATGACCAAAAGAAAAAACTTGTGACACAAAATAGCAAACATCAGAAGCCATTTGCTCATTTCTGCTTACCAGGATAATTTCACAAAGTCCCTGACTCTGTGCTTATCTGCAGCTCTTTGAAAAGAGTTTTAAAGACAAAACAAGATAAAACACAGCACCTCCCACCGCCCCCCCATCTCTTGCCTGAATCACTATATTCCTTAAAAGATCAATGGCCCCAGTCCTAGCCAGGCGCAGTGGTTCATGCCTGTAAATCCCAGCACTTTGGGAATCTGAGGCAGAAAGTTCACTTGAGGCCAGGAGCTTAAGACCAACCAGGGGAACATAGTAAGACCCTCATCTCCATAAAAATAAAATAACTGTAGTCCTTGCCTTTTCTTGCACATAAAATAATGTCTGACAGAGTTAGTGATTATACCTCCGTAATCTATAACCAATATACTCTTGCAGCCAAATTTTGATATCATTTTGCACATACTGAACCTCCACTACTTACATATAAACTGTAAGCTAAAACACTGATTTAAAACAGTCTGACAAAACTGTTTTAGGGCTGTAGGCCTTGTCTATAGTCCTCTGTAAGACTTCTAAATAAAACTAACTTTAATTCTTTAAATGGTTAATTTTTTTTTAATCGACACTCTTAGAGGGTCGTTATGGGGATTACCTGAGTCAATATTTGTAAAGTGTTTAGCAACCAGGCACGTGGTAATCATTACATGTGTTTGCTAAATAACACAAGTGTAGTCAGTCAATCAACAAGGTCGGTCCTGCTGATGCCAGGTCTGGGAGGTTGGGACTGAGATTTCCACTTTACAGGTGAGGAGACTGAGGATCCGGAGAGGAAGAGACTTGCCCAGATGGCACTCAAACCTGGGGTCTGTCTGCCTTCAACCTTCTCTCTTCCAGCACCCCCAGGTCACCTCCCTCCCTCCTCAGGCGCCTGGCCTGGCCCGGGTGGGCGCAGTGCCCCACACTGACAGAGGCCCCTTTGTCCCCCTGCCCAGTGTCACACCCTGAGGGCGGAGCACGGTCGGACAAGCGCCCTGTGTCTGGGTCTGTTTCACCACCAGGTCTGCGGCCGCCTGGGCGGCTCCAGCCACGGGACTCGAGGTAGGTGGATCCCAGGGCCATTCCCATCCCTTCCATCCCCCACCCTAACCTCAGTAGAGCATCCCTGACTCTCCCTCAGTGCAAAGAAGGAGAAACTCCCAACGGAAACACCCCAGTTCTTGGTTTCAACTCTGTGCAAACTCCGAGTGGCCACAGCCTGGGTGTTGTGGGGAAGGGCTCCGAGCTGCCTCAGATACCAGGAGCAGAGCTCCGAGCTGCCTCAGATACCAGGAGCAGGGAGCTAAGAGTGTGGGAACGGCAGCGAGGGCATTCTGGGTGTTGGGGGAGGGCTGTGGCGGAATCCTGGGGAGTAGGACAGAGATTACCCTGCCCTTTTTTAACCCCATACTCTATCTGTAACCCGTCGCCCAGGCTGGAGTGCAGTGGTGTGATCACAGCTCACTGCACCCTCAACCTCCTGGCCTCAAGCAATCCTCCCGCCTTGGCCTCTGAACGCACTGTGACTACAGGCACACACGTCACCACACCTGGCCCAGTTCACTTCTCTTTACCACCTGGATGGGCAGAACAGCCTCCTCACTGGCCTCCCTACCTCTACTTCCCCACTTCCTCTCCCTCCCAGTCCCATCTTCACACAGCCAGAGGGAGACTATTAAAAGGGCAACTCTCCAGCCTGGGTAACATGGCAAGACTCCATCTCTGCAAAAAATACAAAAATTAGCCGGGTATGGTGGTGCACGCCTATAGTCCCAGCTACTCGGGAGGCTGAGGTGGGAGGATAGCTTGAACCTGGGAGGTCGAAGCTGCAGTGAGCCGTGATCACACCACCGCACTCCAGCCTGGGGGACAGAATAAGACCCTGTCTCTAAATAAATAAATAAAAATAAAGGCAAATCTGATCACATCATGCTCCGGGATAAAAGCTCCCAAGGCTTCACCCTTTGCTTTAGGAGAATGCTTGCCCCAGCCTGGAAGATCTGGGCCGTTCCTCTCCCCCAGGCCCTTCTCTCACAGTCCACCCCTTCCACCTGATCCCTCCCACAGATTAACTGAGATATAAATACAACTCTCCACCTAAGAATATTATGGGTAGAGGTAACACTGAGGATGGCTAGAACTGGATATAAGAAAACTCATTATTGACTAAAATGCACAAAAGAATCAAATCTTGACCACGAATCTTTTTTTTGGTTTTAATTTAAATCTTCCAAAATGGGATGGGGTTACCCAGTCAATCACATAAGCTCTCGTGTCAAGAGCTTGCAGCCCCCACACTGATGGATGCCTCCAATCTTAGCAGCAGAATGTATACGGAATTGATGCTGATGAAAACAGTTTCGGTGAAATTACAATGGAATGAAAAACATGGACATTTGTTTAACTGTACCACGGGGGAAAAACAAAACTCTGATCAAAGAATTAAGTTGGATAAATAGAGTTCAAGTTGGAGAACACCTTCTTAAAATATTTTCAGTGAGGCTGGGCGCGGTGGCTCAAGCCTGTAATCCCAGCACTTTGGGAGGCCGAGACGGGCGGATCACGAGGTCAGGAGATCGAGACCATCCTGGCTAACATGGTGAAACCCTGTCTCTACCAAAAACTACAAAAAACTAGCCGGGCGAGGTGGCGGCGCCTGTACTCCCAGCTACCCAGGAGGCTGAGGCAGGAGAATGGCGTGAACTCGGGAGGCGGAGCTTGCAGTGAGCTGAGATCCGGCCACAGCACTCCAGTCTGGGTGACAGAGCGAGACTCCGTCTCAAAAAAAAAAAAAAAAAAAAAAAAAAAAAAAAAAAAAAAAAAAATTTCAGTGTTGGTATGTTTTGGTTTAAAATGTTTGCATTCAAAACATCCTTAGGGTCAAAATATCCATAGTGGTTAAAATATCCTGTGCCCCTCCGATCTGTTTCCTATGACTCCCCACCTTCTAGCCACACTGGGCTCTTTCTGTCCCTGGAGCACAGCGAGCTACTCCTCACTTGGGAGCTTTCTCAAAGCCTGTTCTCTCTGCCTTGAGTGCTCTTTTCCTTCTGACCCCTCCCTCCTCCTTCTCATGGCTGATATTTAACTATCACCTCTGAGAGACGCCTTCCTGCATTGCTCTCTCTAGGGTACACTTCCTTCCTTCCCATTTCCTCTTATTCCTTTTTTTTTTTTTTTTTTTTTTTTTTTTTTGAGAGGGAGTCTCTCTCTGTTGCCCAGGCTGGAGTGCAATTGTGTGATCTCGGCTCACTGCAATCTCTGCCTTCTGGGTTCAAGCGATTCTCCTGCCTCAGCCTCCCGAGTAGCTGGGATTACAGGCGTGCACCAACACGCCTGGCTAATTTTTGTATTTTTAGTTAGTGACACGGTTTCACCATGTTGGCCAGACTGGTCTCGAACTCCTGACCTCAAGTGATCCGCCCACCTTGGTCTCCCAAAGTGCTGGGATTACAGATGTGAGCCACCACACCCGGCCTCTTATTCCCTCTTGAGAACCTATCTTGTTCCCTCTTGGAACCCTGTCTTGTTCCTCCTCGAATTCCCAAGGCAGAGGCTAGCAAGTATAACATATAGTAGGTGCTCAACAAATATTGGTTAAATGAATGAGTAAATCAGTGTCACTGGGGTGAGAGCTAGGACAGACAGTAGGCTGGGGCTTGGGGGTAGGGGCTGGGACAGGGTAGAGACACACCCACTTACTCATGACATCAAGTTCCAGGGAAGCCCATTTCAGTGGGAGAACAAAGAGAAGACCAGCCGCATGGTGGCATTATAGGCGTGAGCCTGTAATCCTAGCACTTTGGGAGGCTGAGGCAGGAGGATTGCTTGAGCCCAGGAGTTTGAGACCAATCTGGGCAACAGAAGGAGATCCCTGTCTCTACAAAAAATGTAACAAAATTATCCAGGTGTGTGCCTATAGTCCCAGCAAATCGTGAGGCTCTGGGCTGAAGGCTGGGGTGGGAGGATTGCTTGGGTCTGGGAGGCAGAGGCTGCAGTGAGCTATTATCGCGCCACTGCACTCCAGCCTGGGTGGCAGAGCAAGACTTCATCTCAAACTTAAAAGAAAAGAGGAGACAAAACCAGTCCTGCTCCTGATTTTTGCCCTATGGCCAGCTTCCCAAGGGTCAGGCCCATGTGCCAACTGGACAGCTCCCCTTCCACCCCTTCATCTGGGCCTCCTCCTTGGGGCTTGGCTCCCACATGTGGCTTCAGGCCAGGCTATTTGGGGAAACTTCCTGATCCCCCCTCTGGCCTCTCCACCCCCACACCTCATCTTGCAGACCCAGAATAGCTGTTCCCAGTCTCAACCTAGGGAGAGTCTCATTCCCAATTAGCACCCAGAAGGTTGAAACCATCTCTAAAAGCTTCTGGTGTCCCTCTCCCCTCAGGAAGCTGCTAACTAGGACAGCAAATTTCAGAATAAGGTCGCAAGAATGCTACCTGCCCCTACATTCACCTCCCAGTCAGAGACACAGGGCCAGGAGTCTTGGTGTGTGAAGGTAGAGGAGATTTGGGTGAGGGGGAGATTCAGCGAGAGTCAGGGGTGACTGCAGCCTGTGACTCTTTTAGTCAAAAGAGCAGCTCCAGCAAGGTCCGGCAAAGAGCCCTGGCTGTGAGGGGTGCGGAGACCCAGGTTCAAGTCCAGGTTCTGCTAGAAGATTGACTCTGAGAAAGTTCCTTTGCTCTATGAGCTTTCATCATCTACAAAAAGAACTTTGATCTCGGCCAGGCACAGAGGCTCATGCCTCATCTTAGCATTTTGGGAGGCCAAGGTGGGTGGATCACCTGAGCTCAGGAGTTCGAGACCAGCCTGGACAACATGGCGAAACCCCGTCTCTACCAAAAATACAGAAAATTAGCTGGGTGTGGTAGTGCGTGCCTGTAATCCCAGCTACTCAGGAGGCTGAGGCATGAGAATCTTGTGAGCCTGGGAAGGGGAGGTTGCAGTGAGCTGAGATTGCGCCACTGCACTCCAGCCTGGGCAACAGAGCAAGCGAGACTCATGTCAAAAAAAAAAAGAATTTTGATCTCCGCAGGTGCTCATAGGATGGAATGAGGCAGTTTTGTATACTGCAAAGTTCTTTTTTTTTTTTTTTTTGAGACGGAGTCTCGCTCTGTCACCCAGGCTGGAGTGCAGTGCAGTGGTTGGATCTCAGCTCACTGCAAGCTCTGCCTCCCGGGTTTACGCCATTCTCCTGCCTCAGCCTCCCAAGTAGCTGGGACTACAGGCGCCCGCCACCTCGCCCGGCTAGTTTTTTTGTATTTTTTAGTAGAGACGGGGTTTCACCGTGTTAGCCAGGATGGTCTTGATCTCCTGACCTCGTGATCTGCCCGTCCTGGCCTCCCAAAGTGCTGGGATTACAGGCTTGAGCCACCGCGCCTGGCCTACTGCAAAGTTCTGTATACAATCAGGGGATGGGAGACCCCTTGGGGTCCCAGGGAGATTGTTCTGGAGATGGATTCTTGCAGGGGACCGGAGTCCATTAGAGAATTCTTCCTCTGCTGAAGTCTCACTGGAAGACTGGCTCAAGCCTCTGCCAACAGGGAGAGTAGGTAGGCTCCTCCCACATTCCAAAGATCATACCCCATGTGTCCCTCTTTAGGAACCCCTAGAAAACCCAAGGGTTCCTGTTCCCAATGCCTTTTCCTGGCAGTTCCTCTCCTCTCAGCAGGGGGTGGGGGAGTGTCCCATCCCCATCCTGCCCTCCAGGACCAGAGCACTCAACTTTGGGGCCGAGGAGGATCAGCTGACATCACATGTGAGGCTGAGCAGAGCTGAAATCAGAACGGGAGAGAAGTCTGGGGCTTGGGATGTAGGAGAGACATTGGGGACCGGCGGGTGGGTCCTGGGAAGGCTGGACAGGGCAGGGGAGCAAGGCCGAAGGCATCTAAGGTGAGAAGAAGGACCTGTGGAGTCAGTCCTTGCTCCACCCAAGGAAATCTTAGTCAAATAAACAAACAGCCAACACAGTGGCTCCTGTGCGAGAAGCCGAGAAGCCGTGGGAGTGATAGGGAGGCCGCAGAGGTGGGGAGGCCAGGAGAGGGCAGGGAGGCTGTTTAAACAGGCCCCTTGGCCTGGGGCAGTTGGCAGAAATACTTGGAACAGGGTGGGGAGCACAGTCGTGGTTTGGAGCAGGAAGCTGGGGCCTGGGGTGGGTGGGCTGAGCTTGGCTCCTTCCAGGAGAAAGAAAAGTGTCAATTCAGCCCCACGCTGGTCAACGCCTCTTCTGAGGGAGACTCCAAGTCCCAGCGCCCTTCCCTCAGTTCAAGGTCAATCAGGTCAACCAGACAGACAAGGGGCTCTATCCCTTATCTCCCAGATGACTCTGGACCCCCAGCCCTGCTCCCAGGCCTATGACCCCCGGCCTCATCACTGAAGAATGTTTCAGAGTCTGGAGCTGAAACCCCAGAGTTCTCAACAGAGGAGCTGGAGGGGATGAGCCATCAGCTCTCTCTTTTTTCTTTTTTTCTTTTTTTTTTTTTTTTTTTTTTTTTGAGAGAGGGTCTCACTCTGTCATCCAGACTGGAGTGCAGTGGCATGATCTCGGCTCACTGCAACCTGCACCTCCCAGGCTCAGGTAATTCTCCTGCCTCAGCCTCCCAAGTACCTGGGATTATAGGCACCCATCACCATGGCAGGCTAATTTTTTGTACTTTTTAGCAGAGATGAGGTTTTACCATGTTGGCCAGGCTGATTTCTAAATCCTGACCTCAAGCAATCCACCCAGCTTGGCCTCCCAAAGTGCTGGGATTACAGGTGTGAGCCACTGCTCCCGACCCATCCACTCTCCTTAGGACATGATATTCCCTTTCTTGCCTCCTTGTCTGGCAGTGGAGGGGCCCAGAAGTGATCGTGGTCCCCTGGGAAGCATTATCACCTTCTTTTTTTTTTTGAGATGGAGTTTCACATTTGTTGCCCAGGCTAGAGTGCAATGGTGCAATTTTGGCTTGCTGAAAACTCTGCCTCCCAGGTACAAACGATTCTCCCGCCTCAACCTCCCAAGTGGTTGAGATTACAGGCATGTGCCACCATGCCCGGCTAATTTTGTATTTTTAGTAGAGATGGGGGTTCACCATGTTGGCCAGGCTGGTTTCGAACTTCTGACCTCAGGTGATCCACCCACCTCAGCCTCCCAAAGTGCTGGTATTACAGGTGTGAGCCACTGTGCCTGGCTGCCACCTTCTTTTAGGACTCTTGGCTGTCCTTTTCCTGAGACTCCTCAAGAGACTGAGGCAGAAAGTCAGAGGGATACACGTCCAGACTGACAGGCAGAGATAGAGAGAGGTGAAGATACAGCAAGACCCACCCAGAGAGATAGCCATGCAGTCAGACACTAAGAGTGGGAGTGTGAGAAAGAGGGACAGAGAGAGAAGGGGTAGACACAGGAGGCAGAGAAAAAGGAAAAAGAAAAGACAAAGAGAGAAAGACTCACAGAAAAAGAGCTAGATGGGTGGAGAGGAGAGACAGAGATAGCAAAGGATAGGGTCAGGAGAGGGGAAAGGACAGAGATGGGGGGCACGCAGGAGGCGCAGGGCCAGACACACTCATAGGCGGAAGCAGAAAGAGGCTTCCGAGAACTACACAAGAACAGACGGCCTCAGGATCCGGAGACACTCTCCTGGGAGATATGGGGGAGCCAAAGTGCTGGGGGGGGTCGAGCCCCATTGGGGGTGGCCTCACCAGGGCAATGCTGCTGCCTCCTGTCCCCAAAGCTGAACCAACCGCTGCCAGCGTCTGGCCCCCAGCCACCCTCTAGTAAGCCAACCCTTGGCCACTGGAGCCAGCAGGTCACCCAAGGTGAATGAAAAGTCACCAATAAGGGACAGTGAAAGTGTGACTGGGGGTGTGGGTGTCACAAGCCGTGTGTGTCAAGGTGGGTCTGCAAGGGTGGCCACACCCCAGATTGCACCTGGGGTAGGATTTAGGAGCGCTCAATCCTATACACAGACCTCTGGGAGTTAGTGCAGGCGGGCATGCGTACCTGAGTGAGTTTGTGAGTGTGTGTACATGTGTGTGTGTCCAGTTCCATTAAGAGCCCCACGATGCTAATGAGGCCAAGGTGGCAGGCTGTTCCTCAAATAGCCCAATCGGAAGCAATGAGTGAGCAGAGACAGCCACAACAAAGGTTTCGTGCCTCTCTTCTGAACAGACGGTGTGTCCAGGTGCCACAGGGCACTCGACTACAGTCAACACCAGCGTGCCATTCATTCCCGCTGGGGATGAACCCCACCGCCTGGCCAGCTGACCCCACACTCTCCCCTGTCCCAAGCCCAAACTCCAAACTCACGGGAGAACCCACATGATAGCCACATGGCCCCTCCCTGGCTGCAGGCGCAGCTCCCTCTGAGAAGGGCAGCTGGAGGGATGGTGGGGTCCAACCCTGGATTTCCCCCAGGCTAGCTTCCATCCCGCCTGCTGCTGTGGCCCCATTTAGTTCCCTCCTTGCTCCTGGGGTCCAGTGACCCACACCCTCACCACACACAGGAGAGAAGTAACCTCTCCTCCCCAGCCCTTCTCTCTCAAGTATCACGGGACATTTAAAAAAAATTGCCCCAGTTTTGTGGTGGATAATGAGGTCAGGAGGCCCACGGGGGAACTGCTTGTTGGTGACAACTGACAATCTTCATTTCACCTTGAAACTCCTTCCTGGTCCAGGTAAGCATGTTCTAAGCCCGGTTTTATGGGGGTGCTGTTCTACTGGGGGACAGGGAGAGTGGGGAAGGAATTAACCAAACGGCAGCTGAAGTCACAGGCCCAGCCAGGCCCACCTGGAACACTCACAGGGCCTGGGGCAAGGGGATAAATGGTGACCCACAGACATATGTCTAAATATTTGAAAGTTATAAATCAGACCAGCAAACGGTGAAATATGTTCTAACCTCTCACCCTGATAAATACACCTTCACTAACAACCTGGAGGACCAGATGCAAATTTGGATTTGTTTGCCTCCTGAGCTTTATGCATCAGAACGGCTCTGTGCAGAGGAGACAGCTCCACTCGCACCCTGGCCACCCCGCTTCCTGCTGCCAGGTCCCGTCTGCACCACAAAGGACTCTCGTGCATGTATAAGGACACCCAGCCTCATGTCCTAGCTCCATCCACAGCCCCTGCAAATAGCTGTCCCTTCACTGTCCCTAGGGGCACACACACTATTGGCATAACCTGTCCTGAGGCGGACAGACCCAGGGAAGAGGCTGGCATGGGCTGGGAGCCAGATGGTGACCATTTGGGCAGGGACCTCCAGAGTCACAGGTATGGAGAATGTGGTCTTGGAGGGGACTCACAGTCTCGTCCCCGAGGCCCTGCTGATGCCTCATCCCACAGGGAGAGGACTGGCAGCAGGAGGGCCAGAGTGGAGCCTTTGAAAGCCCCCAGCTTAGGGCATGGGCACTCCCTCCCTTGCCCAGGTTTAAGGGCGCTACTGAACTCAGCCTTCCCTGGCAGCCCAGAGATCAGGCCAGGCCCTGAAGCCGTTCTTCCATTGGAGGACAGCTTGGACAATCCCCAAACAGGACTTTCAGTCACTTGTATTGTTTTTCTTCCTGGAAAAATTTAGTGCGGCTTGATCCCAACTTGTGGACTTCTGGAGGTGGGGAGGGCAGAGCCGTGATGACAAGAGGGCATTTTTTTCAGGTTGGGTCTCCAAGCTAGAGCTTGTTCCACTGAGGCACAGCCCCAAGTGAGCTCCTGCTGGTATTGGTCCCTTCCTTGGGCAGGGGCGGGGGGGCTCTCTCCCACCTACAGAGACACAAGGCAACACAAACAAGGTGACTAAAAGAGGAGGAGGTGAGGGGCCTTGGGCAGCCCAGACAGGTCCAGAGATCCAGGAGCCAGCAGGGGGAAGGGGCTGGTCGGGGGGCATGCAGCAAATGGCACTCTTTCTAGCCAAGCTTAGCTTAAAAAAAAAAAAAAAAAACCCTTCCACTCCCCCCTCCCCTGCTTGCCCTCACCCCTGCAGATCGGCTTTGCTGTCCGACACATGAGGTACTTTCTGAGCCCTTGCCAGGCGCCAGGCACTGTGCTAAGCGCTCTACATGTGTACCCTCATTTAATCCTTGCAGCCACCCTATGAGGTGGGTTCTATTATTATCCCCATTTTACAGGTGAGGAAGTGAACTCAAAGAGGTTAAGAAACTCGTTCAAGGTCACGCAGTAGGTAGAGGTGTTAGAACTCAGCTCTAACTGACCCCAAAGCCCCCATTCTTTCCACTAGAACACATGGCCTCCCAGAAGCAAGAAGCTGGCACGGACCCAGAGGGATGAAGGTCAGATATGAGAACGACCTTCTGCCTCTGATGGTTTGTGTGGTGGAATAAGGCAATGGAATGGGGAATGTAGACAGACAAGGAAGCCCCCCTCCCCCCACTGTCACCCGTGTCTGTCCAAAGGCTTGTGATGATCTCAGGAAGGTCCCCGGGGTCCTAGCTGGACCCAGACGGCAATGTCCTGACTTCCCTTTGTTCTACAACCCAGGGTCCTCTGCTCTACCTCAACCCAGCACCAAGACCCAAAGGCTGCCCCTCCTTAGAGGCTCAGAGCTCTGAGCATCACAGTCAAGCTGTCATCCCAGGTCCTCCTCTTCCAGGAAGCCTTCCTCGAGGTCCTGGGAGGCAGGACGCCTTTCCTACAGCCCGAATCTCAACACTGAGGGTGCAAATGCTCCCCTGTCTACAATAAGGCAACATCTGCGATCATCTTCCCCAGCTAGGTCTGTGACACAGACACAGAAAAGATCTACTGAGTTCCCAGACTTTCTGGGTTCCCTAGGCCATGGGGTAATCCCCTGCTCACTCCCCTGTACCCAGATGTAAATAAATGATGCAGATGCCTTGGGGCTCATTAGAAAACCCAGGCCCCAGCTCAGCTATGCGGCGGCTCTTACCTCATTAGCCCACAGAACAGAAGCCCTTTGGGTCAAGCCATCACCCTCTATGGTGGGGAAGAGGCTGCCCTTGGATGAGGCATGGCGCACTCTCAGTCAACGAGGTTCCTTACTCCGGAGCCCAGTCGTCACCATCCCCAACCTGCCCCACTCCAGAAAGCTGGGTGTCTAATGCCCGGCTCTTTCTTATCCATCCCTTGGAGCCCGCCTAGTATCAGGGATAACCAGCTAGGACCCTCTAACTGCCCCAGAGTTCAGTCCCGCCCAGCAGATGCCCAACGTCGGCGCGCAGAGCCGAGATAGGGATATCCTCACTGTCCCTTGGGGTCCCTCTTCACTGTCCCTTGGGGTCCCCCAATTTTGAGGCGAGAGGACCGGACAGGTGGAAGGGGCTGCCTCGTTCTCCCGCGCTGCCCTCGAGGTCCTCGGCGTGGACCAGCCCGCGTCGCCGTCTTACCTGCGGAGCAGAGACGGAGCCCGCCGCGGCCACCTGCTCTCGCCTGGCTGGGAACGCTGCGTGTCGGGCTGGCCGGGAGGGGCGGGGCCCGGCGGGGCAGGGGCGGGGCTGGGAGGGAAAGCCGGGCCGGCCCCTCCTCGAGGCCCCCGCCGGTGGGGTGCGCCGGCTCATTCAGGTGGGACGCCCCGGGGAAGCATCTGGGCCACAGGGAGGACCCGGAGCTCGAGTTCTGAAGGCTGGGAAGTTAGGACTCCAGGGGGGTGAGGGGGATGGGTGGAAATCCCCGGCTTCAGACAGCCTTGCCCGGATGCCCTGGAGCCGGTGACTTCATATAAAGACCCCTCACACGAAGAAGAAAGCTCAGAAACCTCTCCTGGCCTGAGTCCCCTCCCATCTGAGCTCTTCTGGCCTGGCAGGGTGGGTGTGAGACGGGACACTCCTCTAAAGGTAGGGCGCCCTCTCCAGGGCTCAGCTGTGTAGCGGCTTAGGTCGCTGAGGGGGCCATTAGGCACCCAAACCATCTTTATCCTCAGCCCATCTCTCTCCCTGCCACACAGCCCCTCCTCCGCCCCCAGCGCCAGCCCAGGTCCCCCAGCTGTCACTGTTTAGCCCTGGAATGACAGGCGTCCTGACTCCGTGAGTCTAGCCACATTCAAGGCCGTTGAGCTTAGCACCCCTGAGCCCCTGCCCCCTCCCTCTACCCCCCGGTCGCTAATTTTATTGACCTGTAAAAGGCACGTTGCTGGCAGGCAGTATACTAACAGAAGGCAAAGTGGGGAGCGGATGGGCAACTCTCCCCCGGGGGAGGCAGCTGGAGATGGGACAGGAGGGAGAAGGAAGGAGACTCCTGCATCCAGGGCCAAGGACACTTGGAGAGGAGGAGGAAGGGGGCCTTGGGAAAGAGGGGTGCACTGTCTACGGGAGATGGTAGCCAAAAAGACTGGAGCTGGAATTTCAGCCCTCCCTCAGACAAGAGGCCTACAGAAAAAAGAAAATGCTGGGAGAAGAGAGGGTGCATTTCTCATCCACCTGGGGACAGAACCAAGGATGTAGCAGGAGGGAAGGAGGGTAGACGGCAGGAAGGACTGCCATCCTGCTCTCTAATCTCTGTCCTATCCCCCCACCTTCCTCTTGAAGGTGCCTCCTGCCTGCTGGGCCTTTTACTACAGAAATAGCCCTTACCCTGATGAAGCAACCTAGATCTTGCCTTTCTTTTTCTTTCTTGTTAAAATGAGAACAGAAAATTTAGGCCTTTGTAATTTTCCCCACCCCTATGCCTACCCGAGCCCACCCCTCAAATCCTGGATCTCAGCCTTTCCCCAGCCTAGGGGAGATGACCTGAGGGTTAAGTGACGGTAGAGAGGGGAACATTGGGATTGGAAGCTATTATGGGGTAGGGGGAGCAGGAAGCCCTCACACTCTTGATGGGCCTCAAGTTTAGACTGTTGGCCGGGCGCGGTGGCTCAAGCCTGTAATCCCAGCACTTTGGGAGGCCGAGACGGGCAGATCACAAGGTCAGGAGATCGAGACCATCCTGGCTAACATGGTGAAACCCCGTCTCTACTAAAAAATACAAAAAACTAGCCGGGCGACGAGGCGGGCGCCTGTAGTCCCAGCTACTCCGGAGGCTGAGGCAGGAGAATGGCGTGAACCCGGGAGGCGGAGCTTGCAGTGAGCCGAGATCCGGCCACTACACTCCAGCCTGGGTGACAGAGCGAGACTCCGTCTCAAAATAAAAAAAAAAGTTTAGACTGTTGATGCCCTTTATGAATAAGGCTTAGGAGAGCTATTAAAGAGGAGTGTTTAAAACTTTTTTTTTTTGAGACGGAGTCTTACTCTGTCACCCAGGTTGGAGTGCAGTGGCACGATCTCGGTTCACTGCAAACTCCGTCTCCCAGGTTCAAGCGAGTCTCCTGCCTCAGTCTCCTGAGTAGCTGGGATTACAGGGGCCTACCACTATGCGAGGCTAATTTTTGTAATTTTTAGTAGAGATGGGCTTTCACTGTAATGGCCAGGCTGGTCTCAAACTCCTGACCTCAGGTGATCTGCCTGTCTCAGCCTCCCAAAGTGCTGGAATCGTGAGCCACCGCACCTGGCCTAAAACTTTTAACACTAGGTCAGGCACAGTGGCTCATGCCTGTGATCCCAGCACTTTGGGAGGATCACCTGAGCCCAGGAGTTGGAGACCAGCCTAGGCAACACAGTGAGACCTTGTCTGTACACTGCCTCTCTAATCCCCCAAAATTAGGTGTGGTGGTGTATATCTGTAGTCCGAGGTACCAGGGAGGTTGAAGTGGGGGGATTTCTTGAACCTGGGAGGTCGAGGCTGAAGTGAGCCACGATTGCACTATGGCACTCCAGCAGGAACAGAGCAAGTCCCTGTCTCAAAAACAAAATAAGAACAAAAACAAAAAAAACATGGCTGGGCCCAGTGGCTCATGCATGTAATCCCAGCACTTTAAGAGGCCAAGGTGGGTGGATCACCTGAGCTCAGGAGTTTGAGACCAGCCTGTTGGGCAATGTGGTGAAACCCTGTCTCTACCAAAAATACAAAAATTAGCCAGGCATGGTGGTAGGCACCTGTAATCCCAGCTACTTGGGAGGCTGAGGCAGGAGGATCACTTGAGCCCCAAAGGCAGATGTTGCAGTGAACTGAGATCATGCCACTGCACTCCAGCCTGGGCGACAGAGTGAGACTGTCTCAAAAAAACCAAACACTTTTAACACTAAAAATTACCACAAAGCAGGTCATTTTATGGGGAAGAGCCAGAGGAATGGATTGCAATGAGGCACCAGGAAACTTTTGTTCTTTGAAACTTCCACTGGAAGAAACAGGACATTTTGAGGGTGATGGCTATGTTCATTATCTTGATTGTGGAGGATATGCATGTTAAAACGTATCCAGGCCAGGCATGGTAACTCACGCTTGTAATCTCAGCACTTTGGGAGGCTGAGGCAGGGAGATCGCGTGAGGTCAGGAGTTTGAGACCAACCTGGCCAACATGGTAAAACCCTATCTCTACTAAAAATACAAAAAATTAGCTGGGCATGGTGGCAGGCACCTGTAATCTAAGTTACTTGGGAGGCTGAGGCAGGAGAATCGCCTGAACTCAGGAGGTGGAGGTTGCAGTGAGCCAAGATCGTGCGACTGTACTCCAGGCTGGGCAATAGTGAAACTCAGTCTCAAAAAAATAAAAATAAAAAAGTACCCAATTGCACACTATACGCACAGTTTATTTTCTACCAATTGTATTTCAACAAAATTAAGATACCACACATTTTCTATCCCATTTTTTCATTTATTTTTATGAGGAGCCTCAAAAAATGGAAGTGGCCTTGGTAGGGAAGGAATGTTGTGATTCTGAGTACAGTACGGCAAATTATTTTGCCTCAGTTTCCCTAACTCCATCCAGTGCATATGAAAGTGTCTATGTGTGTGCAAGGTAGGTCTGGGCTGAGCTCTGGCCCTCCAGTTTTCCCCGTTGCGGGAGCCTAAGCCAGGGTGCCCAGGACTCCTCTGTGGCTGGTGGGCCTGATGCCCACAGCTGGCGATTCAGGAAGGAGGGGCCTGGACCAGGCTGTGTCCCGGGAAAGATGACGGCTGCTGCGGACTCTCCCGCCCCCTACAG